>NC_046297.1:25970000-26230000 GCF_004115265.2 Rhinolophus ferrumequinum | reverse complement strand
AGGCATCATTGATTGTGTCAGACAGTGTAGGCAGTTATTCGCCGATTAAATCTGCTAACTTTATAATTATCCGCTGAATAATGAGAGGAAATAGCCAAGTACTATTCCCAGACCACAAAAAAATGGACATAATGTGTAGAAAGAGATACAGAGAACATTAGTTTTATGAATATTAATAAAATATTTATGTACCATAACAAGTTAATTTTTAAAACTTTTTCTAATGAGGCAAATCAAAGATTTGTTCACCCCTTCTTTTCATTCAGGACATTGATTCAAGTAGAAGTATTTAATTGTGTGTCTAAAGGTACCAAACACCTTTCATGGGATGGTGACAACAGTTTCTATATAGCAGCCTGAAAACAATTACAGCAAGATTCATTGTCAATTTTTATTTTCTACCATACAACAAAGATACAGCATTGAACACAATTATGTTTATGTAAGAAATATTAATTGTTTGAATTACTAGAACAAATTGTCTTAATGGAAATCTGATCCTGTCATTCTCTGGTTTTAAATTTTTCTTTGGCATTCTAAAGTCTGCTTCCAGAAATTAGAACTCTTTAGCATAACTGTTTATAATTACCCACTCTCCCACTTACCTGGGACTTTTGCCTTTTATTTTCTTACTTCTCATCAATGTTTTGATATTTTAATTACCTTAAGTTGCTTGGATTTGTCTCATCACCATAACTTTGCACACGATATTCCCACCACCTGCAAATCTTTTCCTCAAATTCAGCCAGCTCATCTGTAGCCAGTACTTTTCCCAGAAAATCAGTTAGGTAACTCTCCACACTTTCCACAGCAGCCTGTTTGTACCTCAGTCATAATATCTATCACTCATTTCATCATCCCCTCTAGGCTGAACTTACGTGGAAGTCAGGAAGTGGGGCTGGCATAAATATATTCCAATTAAACTTCTGTTGTATGAATGTAGTGTAGTATATGAATGTGTAGTTCTTACTCATCATTTTATTCTTATCTCCAATAGAAGTGGTACTGTTCTTCTGACATCTTGAGTGACAATAATGCAGATACTACTCACTGATGTAAAATCCCAATCAGGGCAAGACACACATACCCTGCAAAGGGTAAGCTAAGAAGTTGGCTGAACAGATTTGCATTTGCACAGGATGTATCATACACACACCTTGTACAAATACATTTAGTGACTAAAAGCAAGCTATATTGTACATTGACTGCCATATACCAATCCCTGTTACATTAAGGACTGCCTAAGTTCCTTGCCTTTTCTCTGGAGACCCAGACTTCCCTTCAGCCAACTTTTCTTCATTACATGGGTTTTACCACATTGAGTATAAATGACAACCATTTATACTCAAGCATTTATATTCATGTCCTAGAGATGTATAAGTCGGAGCAGAAAATGGACATTTTTTTTTTGTTAAAAGTACTGGAATAATATTGGGTAATAACACTATATAAATCTCAGGTGTACAACTTTACAGTACCACATCTGTATACTCTATATTGTGTGCTCACCACCCAAAGCCTAGTTTCCTTCTGTCATCATATACATAACCCCCATTATCTTTTACCCTCATCATCCTTTCTTCAACTCCTTTCCCCTCTGGGAACCGTCATTTTGTTGTCTGTATCTATGAGCTTGTGTTTTTTGTTTGTTTGTTTGTTTCTATGTTTGTTGTGTTTGTTTATTTGTTTCTTTTGGTTTTTATATCCCACGTATGAGTAAGATCATACTATTTTTGTCCTTTCCACCTGACTTATTTCAGAAACGTGAAAATTAAATTAAGCTGATTGATATCAGGTGGGAAAAACACATTACATGATGGAAATGGCGGCATGAGGTGAGCGTCTTGAAATCTCCCCTGGAATTTACAACAAATTGAATAGCTATAATTCCACAAAGGACTCTCTGTGCAGCAGAGAGGTAAGACTAAGAGATGAGCAATTGGAATAATCTAAAGGTGGAAAATTGGGCAAGCGGAGCTGGAGAGAAGAGGGAAGTGTGGAGACACTTCTGGAGCCCCAGGCGCCCCAGAAAGCAGACTGAGCTCTGAACTCTGAGTTCCCAGCATTCTGGATCTGTAGCAGTCATGGGAGAGGGAAGAATTCAGACTGCTGGCATTCCCCTCATGGATCACAGTCCTGCCTGAGAGATCATCATATAACACAGCTGAACCCAACACTCACAGCAGAGATCTTGGAGCAAAGACTGATGGAAGAAAGTGAACGGCAGTTTAAGCCCTCACTGCCAAGCAGAAGACGGAAGGCATAGGAATGAAGACTAGGTGACCTTTCCCTACCCCCCCAGAGCTCGCCCCACCCCTACCTTCCCAATGGTAGAAGTAGAACGGTAGCACCATCAGATCAAAAGAACAGAATATTTGCAGTTCTGAGAACTGTGGCCGGCAGCCACAAACTCTTGGCCCAACTAGTTCTGGCAAAGGGGTGGGAGTCTTGGGTGGAGGATTGGCTGTGCTGGTGGTCCCCACCATTGCTCAGAGCCACCTCTCACAAGCCCACCCCTACCCCCACCTATCTGGGCACATCCCTGTAGAGGTAAACAGAGCAACTGAAACACACAGACCCTGAAACTGGTGTAGGAAGAGCTTTGGAAGTTCAGAAGCTCTCCACATCCCCCACGGAGGCAGTGCCCTGAGACTCAGGTGACCTGCTCACAGAGGAGAAGCCCACCTTCCAGGGAAACCCACCCATATTGTGAGAAGCTAGAACAGTGCAGAGAAAATATAACACTACAACATGAGAGAGAATAAAGGCTGCAATCAGAGACAAAATAAAACATTCTACCAACACCAATTGGAAAGCAAAGGAAAGACCTCTTCTTACCAACTTGTTGCAGAACTCACTCCTGCAGATGCCTAGGAAGAGAAATAATCCATTAATTGCCATAAATAACCAAGGTAACAAAGTAGAGCAGAAAGAAAATGAAAAGTCTCCAGAAAATGAATGTAAAGACATGGAAATATGTGACTTAAATGACAGAGAATTCAAGATGGCAGTTCTGAAAAATCTTAATGAGATTCAAGAAAACACAGACAGGCAGTTTAGTGAACCCAGAAACACAATCAAAGAACAAAATGAACATTTTACCAAAGAGATAGAAATTTAAAAAAATAACCAAATAGAATTTCTGGAAATTAAGAACTCAATAAAAGCAATGAAGAATGAAATAGCCAGCTTAGGTAATGGAGATGACAAGATGGAGGAAAGAATCAGTGACATTGAAAACAGAAATTTGGAAATGACACAGATGGAAGAAGAGAGAGACTTGAGAAAGAAGATGAAAGAATTCTACAAGAACTTTCTGACTTCATCAGAAAGAACAAAATAAGAACAATGGGCATGCCAGAAGGAGAAGAAAGGGAGAAGGGAACAGAGAGTATATTTAAACATAGTCAACGAAAACTTCCTAAAGTTGTGGAAAGAACTGGGTCCTTGAATTCAAGAAGCAAATAGGATACCTTATTATCTCAACCCCAATAGGCCTTCTCCGAACGGTATTGTATTGAAGCTGTTAAAAATTCATGACAAAGAAAGAATCCTCAAGGAAGCCAGGGAAAAGAAGAAAGTAACCTACAAAGAAAAGTCCATTAGATTATCATCAGATTTTTCAGCAGAAACTCTACAAACCAGAAGGGAGTGGAATCAAATATTCAAATCATTGAAAGAGAGAAATTATGAGTCAAGTATAATATATCCAGCAAAGATATCCTTTAGATATGAAGGAGGGATAAATACAGACATACACAAGCAGAGGGGATTGTCTAACACACAACCTGCTCTACAAGAAATACTGAAGGAGCCTATTCGACCTGAAGCAGAAAAGCAAAGGACTACAAAACCATGAGTAGTATTATGAACAGACAGACAGAAGCAGGAAATGGCAACCCATAGACCAAATAGGACACTATATATTTAAACATAACATACAGGGTTGAGGGAGGGGAAAAAAAAAACAAAAACAAACAAAAAAAAAACACTTAAAAAAAAGAGAGGAAAAAGACAACTTGCTACTGCAGCACAGAAATCAACTCACAGCATAAATGTTGTGACAACAAAAGCATAAAAGGGGAGAGAGTAAAGAACTGAACCAGCACAAGGAAATGGAGAAGGGAAGCATGCTGAAGAAAATGGAATAACCTAAATATGAAACTTTCTTTTACATAAACTTAATGGTAACCATTCAAAAAACAAATCCAGAACTGAAATATATAACATAAAAGAAGAATTAACAGAGGGGAAAATCATAGATTACCACCACACGGAAATATCAGACAGCAACAAAAAGACAAAGAAACAATGGACACACTGACTTACCACAAAACCAGAGATAGAATGATAGGAAATCCTCATATATCAATAATCACCCTAAATGTAAATGGACTGAACTCACCATAAAATGGCACAGAGTAGCAGATTGGATCAAAAAACTAAACCCAACCCTATGCTGCCTCCAAGAGACATATCTCAGCTACAAGGACAAATATAGACTGAAAGAAAAAGGGTGGAAACTGACACTCCAAGCAAATGGTATTCAGAGAAAAGCAGATGTAGTCATACTGATATCAGATGAAGCAGACTTCAGGATAAAAATGGTAACAAAACAAAGATGGACATTTCATAATGATAAAGGGAATTATCCAACAAGAAGACATAAAAGTCATCAATATTTATGCCCCTAATCAGGGGGCACTGAAATATACCAAGCAACTAGGAAGAGAACTAAAGTGAGAAATTGACCAAAACACAATTATAGTAGTGGACCTAAATACATCATTCACAACTATGGATAGATCATCCAAACAGAAAAAAAAATAAAGAAATATCTGCCCTAAATGACACATTAGATTAAATGAACATAATTGACATTTATAGAGCACATCATCCTAGAACATCAGACTATACATTCTTTTCTAGTGTACATGGAACATTCTCAAGGCTAGACAATACATTGGGACATAAGAGGATTGGAATCATCCCAAACATATTCTCTGATCACAAGGCTATCAAATTGAATATCAACTGCAAAAAGAAAGTGGGAAAGACCAAGTATATGTGGAGATCAAACAACATGCTTTTAAAGAACTACTTGGTCAAAGAAGAAATAAGATACATAGAAACAAATGAGAATGAAAATACATCCTACCAAATTTTTGAGATGCAGCAAAAACAGATTTAAGAAGGAAATTTATATCATTAAAGGACAAAAATAATATGATTATATCAATAGATGCATAAAAAGTGTTTGACAAGATACAACATTCATTTATGATTAAAACACTTAATAAAATGCATATAGAAGAAAAATACCTTAGCATAATAAAGGCAATATATGACAAATCCTCAGCTAATATCATAATTAACAGTGAAAATTACAGGTTAGTTCAGTGGTTGGAGTGCAGCGCTCATAACACCAAGGGCACCGGTTCGATTCCCTCATGGACCAGTGTGCTGCGCCCTCCACAACTAGATTGAAAACAACGACTTGACATGGAGCTGAAGATTCCTGAAAACAGAAAATACACGGTTCCCCAGTATTCCCCAATAATAAAAAATAAATAAATAAAAAAAGAAAGAAAAATTCCAGAGAAACAACCTCATGTTACACCTTAAAGAACTAGAAAAAGAAGAAGAACGAAACCCAAAGTCAGCAGAAGAAGGAAATAATAAAAATCAGAGCAGAACTAAATGCAATAGAGAACAAAAAGGCAATAGAAAAAGTTAATGCAACGAAGAGCTGGTTCTTTGAAAAGATTAATAAAATTGACAAACCCTTGGCTAGACACTCTAAGGTCAAAATAGAAAGACACAAATAAACAAAATCAGAAAGGAAAGAGGGTAGATATCATGGATGCCACAGAAATACAAAAGATCATCCAAGAACACTCTGAAGGACTATATGCCACCAAATTCAATAACCTACAAAAAAATGGACATGTTCTTAGAAACATATAGCCTTCCTAGGCTGAATCAGAAAGAACTGGAAAATCTAAATAGGGCTGATCAACAGTAAGAAAATTGAATCAGTCATCCGAAATCTTCCCAAAAGCAAAAGTCTGGGACCAGATGGCTTCACTAGCGAATTCTACAAAACATTCAAAGAGGATTTAATATCTGTTCTCCTCAAGCTCTTCCAAAAAATTGAAGAAGAGACAATATTCCTTAACTCATTTTATGAGGCCAACATTACCCTGATACCAAAACCTGGTAAGGATAACACAAAAAAAGAAAATTACAGACTAATATCTCTGATGAATACAGATGCAAAATGCTTTAAAAAAAATATACATCATGACCAAGTGGGGTTTATCCCAGGGGCACAAGGATGGTTCAAAATACGCAAATCCATAAATGTGATATACCAAATAAACAAAATAAAGGACAAAAATCGTATGATTATATCAATAGATGCATAAAAAGTGTTTGACAAGATACAACATCCATTTATGATTAAAATACTTAACAAAATGCATATAGAAGGAAAATACCTTAGCATAACAAAGGCAATATATAACAAATTCTCAGCTAATATCATAATTAACAGTGAAAAACTGAAGCCGTTTGCTCTACATTCAGGAACGCAACAGGACTGTCTCCTATCCCCTCTACTTTTCAACATAGTATTGGAAGTCCTAGCCAGAGCAACCAGGCAAGAGAAACTAATAAAAGGCATCCAAATTGGGAAGGAAGAAGTTGAATTGTCACTTTTTGCAGATGACATGATGCTTTGTATAGAAAACCCTAAAGACTCCACCAAAAAACTGTTAGAAACAATGAACGCATACAGTAAAGTTGCCGACTATAAAATTAACGTACAAAAGTCCACTGCATTCCTATATACTAACAATAAAACCTCAGAAAAATAAATAAATAGAAAAAACCCAACAATTCCTTTTGCAGTTGCAACAAAAAGAAAAAAAAAAAATACCTAGGAATGACCTTTACCAAGGATGTGAAAGACCTGTACACTGAAAACTATAACACATTTTCAAAATAAATCGAAGAAGACACAAAGAAATAGAGAGACATTCTGTGTTCATGGATTGGAAAAATCAACATAGTTAAAATGACCATATTTCCCAAAGCAATATACAGATTTAATCAATCCCCATCAAAATCCCATGGCATTTTTTAAAGAAATAGAACAAAAAATCATCAGATTTGTATGGAACCACAAAAAACCCCAAATAGCCAAAGGAATCCTTAGAAAAAAAGAACAATGTTGGAGGTATCACACTCTCTGTCTTTAGCTTGTACTCCAAGGTAACAAAAAGTAAAACAGTATGGTATTGGCAGAAAAACAGACACACACAGATCAATGGAATTGAAATGAGAACCCAGAAGTAGACCCACATAAATATATATCGACAGATAATTTTTGACAAAGAAGCCAAAAACATAAAATGGAGAAAAGACAGCCTCTTCAATAAATGGTGCTGGGAGAATTGGAAAGTCATGTGCAAAAGAATGAAACTAGACTGCTATCTGTCTCTGTGTACCAAAATTAACTCAAAATGGATCAAAGACCTCAACATAAGACCTGAAACAATAGACTGCATAGAAGAAAACATAGGTACTAAATTTATGGACCTTGGGTTCAAAGAGGATTTTATGAATTTGACTTCAAAGGCAAGGGAAGTAAAAGCTAAAATAAATGAATGGGACTATATCAAACTAAGAAGCTTCTGCACAGCAAAAGCAACCTTTGACCAAATAAAGAGGCAACCAACCAAATGGGAGAAGATTTTTGCAAACAATGCCTCTGATAAGGGCCTAATATGCAAAATATATAAAGAACTGATACAACTCAACGACAAAAAAACAAAGAATCCAATTAAAATATGGGCAGAGGACCTGAAGCGACATTTCTTCAAAGAGGACATACAAATGGCCAGTAGACATGAAAAAATGCTCAACATCACTAATGATCAAAGAAATGTTAATAAAAGCCTCAATGAGATATCACCTCACCCCAGTCAGAATGGCTATCATCAACAAGACAAATAATAACAAATGTTGGAGACACTGTGGAGGAAAAGGAACCCTCTTATAATGTTGGTGGGAATGCAGACTGGTGCAGCCACTATGGAAGGCAGTGTGGAGGTTCCTCAAAAAATTAAGAATAGAATTACCATACGACTCAGCAATCCCTTTCCTTGGTATCTAACCATAAAATCTGAAAACATTTATCTGTAAAGATATATGTGCTCCTATGTTCATTGCAGCTTTATTTACGGTGGCCAAGACATGGAAACAACTGAAGTGTCCTTTGATAGATTAATGGATAAAGAAGTTGTGGTATATATACACAATGGAGTACTATCTGCTATAAGAAAAGATGAAATAGTGCCATTTGCGACAACATAGATGGACCTTGATATTATAATGGTAAGCAAAATAAGTCAGACAGAAAAAGTCAATAACCATATAATTTCACAGATAAGTGGTATATGAAACTGAATGCAAAAAAGGAACAAGACAAACAAATGAAGAAACAAAAACTCATAGACACAAACAACAGTTTAGTGGTTACCAGAAGGTAGGAGGGGAATAGGGTGGTAGATGAGGGTAAAGGGGATCAAACATATGGTGATGGAAAGAGAACTACTCTGGGTGGTGAACACACAATGTGATATATAGATGATGTATTACAAAGTTGTACACCTGAAATCGGTATAACTTTACTAACAATTGTTACCCCAATAGACTTTAATTAAAAAAAAATGTGGTGAAAACACACAAGTAACATAGGTGTTGTCAATAATTAATCATTATTTTTCTTTACTCTGAGTTCAATTGACTTGTATGAAGATATAGATATACCCACAGCAATTTGGAATCAGGGAGCGGGCCCTATATTTTATAGCTCACTACATTCAGGTGTATTTCCTGTTAGTGCTACTGCTTCTTACATCAAAGGCACTCACTATTCTGTAGATGTGAACTGAACCAAGAGCTGTCACAACTTGCCAATTGGCAAAAAATCCTGTATACTTGGGGTGAAAAATAAACCAGGCAGACTGGTTGACAGAACCAAAATCCTTCAGAACTAGATGAGGGCTCAGATGTACTCTACCCCAGCAGAACCCCCCTGGGACAGCGCTTTTCATGAGATTATAATAATGTTGTCTATATAGTAGCTTGAGAAAGATCACAGCAAAACTCATTATCAATTTTTATTTCCTACCATACACCAAATGTACAGCACTGAACACAATTTTGTTGCTTTGATGTAAGAAATATTAATTGTTTGAAGAAACATTATACAAACTACTTGAAATTAAAAAAAAATGCAGACATCATTGCCCTTTTGTTGTTTACAAAAGACCCAATTTACAGTATCAATCATTAACATAGTTGAAAGGAAAAAAATTCAGTGCACATTATAAAACACATCAAGTACAAAGGAGGTAAATAAATACAAACATACTTCACAAACATCCTGCTCAAACTATGCAAACACAAATAAATTAACCCGAAGTCATTGTAAATTATAGTAATAAATACATAGGTTGGTAAGAGATTTCTTTTAAATTAAATAAAATATATAACAAACTTGTTAAAATATTTAGCAAATTAAACTTTTGTCTTTGTAATAAGTGAACTAATTTGTACGCATCTCTCAAGTACTGTATAGCAAAATGTTTGCAAGTACATAACTTTAATAGAAAATTTTGTTTGGTGTCCCATTTATAATAGACAGCACATATGGTAGCTCCTTTTCTTTTTAAATTGATTTTTAAATAAACACCTTTCCTACCTAAGAACAGACATCTCATTTTCACTAAACTAAGATTTAAGGGTTCAAATGAACCCCAAATCAAAGATAAGCCCCACTTACTACATAACAATGGCCACAGTTGCATGGAAGTGGAATTACTGTTGATATTACTTTTCATTGTGCAGGTAACAGTAATAATGGGAATAATATATCAAGCCTGTAAGTGCCATCACATTCAATCTACATATCTACGACGCTAATAAAAAATAAACACTTTTGTTATAGAACAGAAAATTAAGCTCACACTAAGTTCAAGTGTCCATTTACACGGAGGCACGTTGCACACGAGGTGTGTGTGCACACCAAAAAGGCAGTTTAGCTGGTTGTCTATACCTTTTTCTTAAAAAAAATAAATATAAAAAAACTTTTGAAACAATGCTTAACTACTTTACAATCCCTGAAATAGACATTGCCTTTACTATAGCAACTACTAAACTCTGATCCATCCAGAAATTCAAGATTGCAGGCTCAATTTTATGTGTGTGAGTGTACTTGAGTGTGTATATGTGGGTGTATGCATGTGTGGGTGAGTGTGTATACTTTGTAGCACTTGTAATTCTACAGAAAGATTTTGATCAAATTGAAAGTTATCTTGTTGCCTAAAGAGGGTGAGACCATATCACCAGTGTTCAGATCAGAGTAACATTTTTTCACGTGTTACTTTATTTTCCATTCCTTTCCAGTCAACCCAGTAAGATACATGCTATTTCAGGGGATATGGTATCTACAAAATTTTCCATTTGGATGTATATGTATTTGTTAAGCACAAATCTACATCAATATTGTCACTTGTATATTGTACCAACATATGGTAGGAAAACCTGGCTGGTCACATCAAGTCTTGTTTCTTGTCTCGGAATAAGAGTTGCCAACTATCTGATATGAGTTGAAAAACAAACAGACAAATCTGCATCACTAAAAAAGCTTATGTTTCTTTAAACAATTTCAAATAAATAATTCACATTAGCCGAAACGGTACAGCCAAGTTGAATACTTTACTGATTGCTATATTTAATTATTGCTACCCAATTCTAAACAGGCTTTTCCAGTATACTGTGCTTCTGTGAGAGCGCATCGGCCACTAGTGGGCGCCATTTATCTTCTTCCATGAATCTTACCTTACCACAAGCCCACTTAGAAATACAAAAGCCAGTGAAAGGGGGGAAAAAGAAGTGTGCAATAAAATCAAACTGGAGCATAGTGCAGTCCTTAGACAAAGATTTCCTTCATACTTTTTTGTTTTCTCATTTAAACCCAGAAAGATATGTGATTTGAGAATAGCATTTCTATTTAAATTCTATTGGAAAATAAACAAACATACTTGTAAAAATATGACAGACTTCAAAATGCAGTTAAAAGATAAAAAATTCTTTGATTAGAAATAAATAAAATATAAAAATGTTACATTAATTTACATATACTTTACAAACAAAAAAATTCAAAAGAGTTCAATGAAGAAATAAAAGAAAAACATATGAAAATAAATAAGATCTAATATTTGACAGCATTGCTTTTAATCCAGAGTCTATCATAGCTTTTCTTTTCTTTTTATGTCAGCTGGGGGAATAAATTAGTGCAATGTTGCAATTGTAAATGCGGTATGGCAACCTATGTGCCTTAGTAGTGCAGGAGCCAGAGCCCCTAGCAGATCCATCGGTATTACTGCTGTTGGTGATTTCTGTTGCTTGGCAGTGCTGCAGTCCTACACGTGGATGCCCTTCACTGCCTGTTTGATACTTTCTAGCAGAGCTTTGCATTCTGGGGAATAGTCCCGTTCCAGATTGCTGTACATGTCTGTGAGTGTATTTACGTAAGCTTCAAAATTCTGCTCACTGATAGGCTCCTAAATGAAGACAAAACACATTAAACCAAATACAGGGATTCAAACTGAGGCAAAAAGAGGACTAAATAACATGGAAGCATGTCTATGACTCTGGAGTATGGAAATGAAGGTAAGGATACGTATGGCTGCTGAAGTTTGGGGAGATTGAGAGAGACCGAGTGTGCATTGGGATGCATCTGTTCATTCTTTACTCAATTAATGGGATTAATGTGATTGTACATATTTTGTGGTCAGGTGGAGCCACTAAAGTAGATGTCTGGCTGCTGAGTTGAACCCCTCAGAGTGCACCGCTTGGCTTAAGAGGCAATCTCAGCTTCAACTGCATAAGCTCCGCATAAAACAGAATTCCTGTTTGCAGATGGTGAATGTCAGTGAGGCTGGGGAAGAAGGCTTGCTTGTACCAGATGCTTCCTTTCACAGCACTGGGTTGAATTAAGGAATTTAAGATTTGAGTGAGCTGCTTGCTAACTAGTTGTCTGGTGGAAAATTTCCTTTCATCCTCAGACACTTCTTTGTCCTATTTTCCCTTGCAGTATCATTTTAATATACTTTTTATTTCTCTATTTCTCTTTCTAGGTAGAATGTGAAATTCACAAAGTCACAGTCTGCTCATCCCTTATTTTATTTTATTTTTTTGCATGTGTTTTGGTATTTTCTTTGCCTAATGTGGTGCTTCAAAGAGAATAGACACTAGATATGTAGAAATTTCATGCTGTGTAAAAGGAAATGAATGACACAAAGGAATGCTCCCCAACCATTCTTTGGTGCCTCCATTTTTCCATCTTTTTGAAAAAAATTGACATTTGGCTTACTTCACAAGCTGCTTGGAAGAAAGAACTTTTAAAAGGTCTAAATACTATAAAGTATATTATTGTTATTGTTATTTAGAAGGTACACTTTCTAAATTTGAAGAATATTTTGTTGTGCTCAGCAAAGTACTGATCAAAATTATTAGTGTTGTCTAACTGTGGTTTTCTGTCCCTTTTAGCTTCTGTCTTTGTGGCGTACATGTTTCTTGGAGAGTCACATCACTGGACTAGGTGGCAGAGTGAATAAAGGCCATACTGAAAGCCAGGCCCACATGACTTGTGCTAGTTTTGTAACCTTGATCAAATTATGTAAACTCTCGGAGCCTCTATTTTCTCAGCTATAGAATGAGAAGCCAATGCTCAGTCCTTGGTGCTTTTGTGAACATTTAGTGTGGTTAGCCCTAAAAGTCACCACTAGAAAGCCTTATACGGTGGCTATACAAAGTACTAGTTATCTTGTGTGGTAATGATTATTTTTATGGTATTGGTTAAGGAAAAAATGTTAAGGAACACAAATTTGAAGTATAAGTTAGACAAATGTTAACAAATAATATTATAATACTGTCCAATAATTATTTTAATATTGGCTACAAAGTAATAATTTATTTGTGTTTGTGTTCTTTATTACATTATTGAATTTTTTAAATTATTGATTTTTTTTTTTATCATCAAGAGACATATTTGGAATTGGTTAAGATGACAGCTCCATGCTGGAAAGTTGGGAAAATTGAGGGATTTATTGTTTTTAGGAAACCAATCATATTTCTTTATTAATTGCTGCTTCTTTAAACCACTCTAAATATAAAATTTGAAGCTTTAGAAAACTTATTCTAAAAATACACTTACTGAGTAAATTAAAGGCATTCAACAATGCCGCCTCTCTCTCAAATGTTTATTATATTTATGAAAATGTAAAGCAAACTAATTTCCTATTAGTTTTAAATAGTTGTTATACTTCAAATATATGTTTAGATTTTGGAAAAGGGATCCCTTACTCACTTTGGTGCTTTTTATTCTATATGAGGTAATCTTAAGTATGTTCTTCATACTTAGTATAAAGAAAGCACTAAATTAAATTTTTTTTCTATACTTCTTGAGTTGGGTGAATGACACAAATGGCTGGGTCTCAGATTTTGTAAGATTTCTATTTGAAAACAAATTTTTAGCCAGAAAGTTTTGGCCTCTGATATTCATATTACATTTTGAAACAAGTTTCAAATAAACTCTCATCTTTAAATGACTCCTCCAATATCAAAAACCCTTGACCTTAATGTAACCTCAGTGTATGTATCTATCATGTTCCCAGTGACGGAGGTTATTGCAAGTCATACATGAAGAAGCATGATGCCTCTGTGACTGCTGACAGGCTTTCTCAAAGCTAGGTGGCTCTGTCTGGCAGCCCTGTTGGTGACTGCACACGGACACAGCAAACACTTGGAATGGAGCAACCACATTCTGACATTCTGGCCTCAGACTTACCATTTGTGGGAGCTGGATGTCGGCAAGGCTTGAAATGAGAGCTTGGCTTAAACCTGCCAGCTCCTTGAGCAGGCTTTCATTATTCTGTTCTATAAGTTTATTCTCTTCCTCTATTGTCTTTAAGTTGCTCTCCATAGATGTGATCTGAAATGGAAATAACTTGAGAAGATGAGAAGTAGAGTTTGGAGGGAGTACAAAAGGTTTTTCTCTGAAGGAAAATGCATCAGCTGAATTTAAATGCATACCCTGTAACTTCTCTTTATAGAAGTGCAACCCCAGAAGACTGCTCTTAAATTTTGCAATCACATTCCCAAATTTATATCTTTAGCCAAAACTTCTCCCATGAATTATAGATCCCACCCCATCTCCACATAAATATCTTAAGCTCACTATGTTTAAGAGCAAACCTTTGCTATTTCCCCCAAACCTGCTTCATACACAGGTTTCTTCCCAGGTGGTGGCAACCTGAATGTTGCTCAGGTTTCGAGGTAACCCTGAGGGCTCTCTTCCTCTCACACTTCAAATTCACTGGGCTCCTCCTTCAAAATATACAGGATGGGATTACTGTCTCCACCTGCGCTGCTGTCCCCTAAGCCAAGCCACCAGACTGACTGCCTTCTCATGGGTGGCCTTGCCTGTGACTTTGACCCTCTGCAATCTATTCCTGGCCTACGTTCAACACAGCTATCACTACAAGTCTCTTAAAATGTAAGTCAGATGCAGGTCAAATACGATCACATTAACCCTTGGCTCAAAACCCCTCAATGGTGCTGCCTTCATTCAGAATAAAAACCAAGGTCTTTAAAATAGTCTAGGACACTCCATGTACTATCTCTGGGACTCATCTCCTTTGATTCTCCCCACATCACTCACCTGAAGCCACACTTACTCTATTTCTCAAAACTCTGGGCCTTCTCGAGATGTAGGTTTCTTGCACTTGCTATTTTTATTCTTTGAAACACTCTTCCCATACCTGTTTGGCAAACTCCCTCAGTTCCCAAAGTTTTTGCCAAAATGTTTCCTTCTTCCCGAGGCTTAGCCTGGCTATCCTCTTTTACATTGAAATCTAGCTGCATCTGTCTGCCCCCTTCACTCATACAACACAATTTATCACTTATTGATATGATTTATTTTTGTTATTGTCTGCCTCTCCCTTCTAGATTTAAAGTTCCATGTGGGCAGAGGCCTTTGCTTTCTTTGCTAATAGCTGTAAAGAGGAGTTCCTACAATTTGTAAACCAAGGCATTAAGCTCTTTTTGTAGACCTGATCACTATCAATGGAAGTTTATGACATTGGTCATGCTGTATAAGGAAACCAAACCTGTGTTTCAGATGGACTAAAACCTTCAGTCATAAAATGCTGTGAATGAGGACTACTGAGAGCCAGTAACCACAGTGGTCTAAAAATCCTACATTTCAGGAAAGGAGAGAAGGGAGTAAGATACTTCAGCCTATATTTGTCTCATTGTTCTTTTCTTTCTGATTTGTTGCAATAGAGTTATTATTAGTATTTTTAAAAAATCCTAGAGTGAACTTTTAATTTCCACTTGGGTAAATTTAATCAGAAATGGGGAAGGAGAATGAAGAATTGAGAAACTGCTTGGATTTTTGGTAAAGAATCTGTTCAGGAAAATCTCTGTTCAGAAAAGATCTGTTTCTAACAAAAACTGACATATTCAGATGTGTTATTGAAAAAAATTAAATTTAAAAAGTTGTTCTGTTTTACTTGAGGTACATATATACAATGGAATATTTCTTGGCCATAAGAAAAGATGAAATGCTGCCTTTTGTGACAACATGGATAGATCTTAAGATTATCATGCTAAGTAAAATAAGTAAGAGAGAAAAAGTCGAGAACCATATGATTTCACTTATATGTGTGATATAAAACTGAAAGCAACAAATGAATAGAAAAACAAACAAAAACTCATAGACACAGACAATAGTTCAGTGGTTACCAGAGGGTAAGGGGGGAAAGTGGAGAGAAGAGGGTAAAGGGGTTCAAATATATGGTGATGGAAGGAGAACTGACTCTGGGTGTTGAATACACAATGCAATATACAGAAAATGTATTACAGAATTGTACACTTGAAACCCATATAATTTTACTAACTAATGTCAGTAATAAAAATAATGTCAATAAATTTAATAAAAAAGTTGCTCTGTTTTACTTGAATTTTGAATAAAACTAAGTAATCTTATATCTCCTCATGACAACTTTTCTAAAGCACCACACACTCTACAAGATGATCTATCGGATGATCTGCTTTATTTGCTTATAAAGCCTTTGATGCATGCACCCAAAGCAAAAACATGCAGCTTTGTCTTCAGCTACCAAATCAATATTCACATTTTTACAATAATTATGTAATCCGGACATGCTCAGTATATTTATTGTAAGACATCAGAGTACTTTTCTTCTTATCACAAGGTTAACAGTTCAATGTTTTGCCTCCACTAAAGATTATATTTACCACGAAAAGAACTTTGTTTTACCTGTGTCTGAAGTTTCATCATATCTGCTTCAATTTTAAGGTTGGATTCATTCAGTTCCTTTATTTCTTCATCCAAATGCCTAATTTCTTCATCACTCTCTATACCTAAAAGAGTCAGACTATCTTAGTTCAAACTGAAAATATGAGACTATGGCAAATCTGAGTCATTTTACATTTAATTTGTGGTTTGTGAAGTGAAAATTAGACTTTAATTTAAAATATTGAATATTTAACCCAAATCCATATCCAAGATTCTAAAATGGTGGGTAAAAGGAGTTGCATGATTTCAATCTTTTGTAAGAAAAAAGGGAATATAAAAGTACCACCATTTAATGTTGCTCCATTATGTTCTAGGTGTGCTGCAAGACAACGTTTGTTAATGTTTTCTCATTTAAACTTCACTACACCCTATGGGACATATTCCAGTATACATTTTTCACATATGAAGACACTGAGCCTTAGGCTCAGTGAGGCCATGCTAATCACTGACAGAAATGATATAACCTGTCTTGAATATGATACAGAGTATGAGGCAGAGCTGGGACTGAATTCCTAAATTCATGCATTCTCTTATATACAGTGCTGCAATGACAGTTAAGACATGAATTTTGTTTTAATTATACATTTGTTAACTGAGGGGGACTTTATGAACCATTATAGAGGCAAAACTGGGGTGCTGGCAGGTGGGTCAGAGTCCAGGAATACACAATTTGGGTTCTCTACATGGACTTGGATAAGGAGCAAATGCAATCTAGGAGAAGAAAAATGGGCTTTAGAGTTTGACACTGGCTTTGACCCTTGTTCTTGAACCTGGGAAACTTCCTTCTTTGTGCTTCAGTTTCCCTGTTTGTAAAAGAGCATAAAATCTATGTTGTGCAAATCAATGAAATGAAATATAAAGTGCTGAACATAGAGTAGGCTCTCAATTAACAGGAGCTATTTTCTCATCACTATTTTGTAGAAGGAATATGAATACATTTTAAAGATTTTTAAAAGGTGGGAAAGGTAGTAAATATTAAGGATGCTAGAAAGTTAAGGTAATCTCAACAGTCCACAATGATGAATCTAAACCAAAGAGATGCCAATTAAGTGAGATAAATGTAAACTTTTGTATTTATATTTAAAAAGATCAATTTTATGAAAGCAGGATGGGGAGATTGACAATTTGTTTGAAAGAGATCTAAGCTCTTATACTTTCCTGGCGTTACTACTTTGGAACACACACTTCATTATCTACTGAAGGCGAAATTCACATCCTCTAAGATCTAGCCATTCTAGTTGTAGAATTCTAGGTACACACCTGAGACAAACAGCTGCACATGTACAATAGGTGGCATGTGCAAGATGCACGTGGCATATTGTTCACAAAGTACAACCTGGAAACAAGCCACATGCCCACTAAAAACAACATGGATGACTCTTACACAATGTTAAGAAAAAAAAGTAAGCCCTGAAAATTTATATATAGCATGATAAAATAGGTAGCTGTTTTGTAGGTACTTCTTGCTTTATTATCAGTAACTAAATACCTGGATAAAAGTGGGCCATGCAGGGACCAATGAAGAGAGTATGTCATAAGATTAAACTAATGCTGAGTTCTGAGATTTGATAAAAAAGAAAAGCAAAACCACAACTGAGATTTAGATATTTCAGTACCTAGATCAACTTGACTATGAGTCAAAAGTGTGACATGGCTACTAAGAAAACAATAAACAATTTCCCAGGACCGCATTAATGAAAATATCTGGAACATAGGACTTACTCTGCATGGGCCTGTATATCTAAAGAATCAAATTGCATTCTCAGAACCACATTTTGCTGGCCAGTATGTTGGTAGATGAATCTTCTCTCAGACAATAGGGATTGAAATACTTGTTTTCAACAACTTCAGGGAGCATAGATTCTCAATTAACCTGGTATTTTTCAGTGCTATTAGCACTTAACTTTCTGATTTGAGCAAAAGAAAACTTCTTTTGCTATATTTCTTTGACATATTTTTTTTGGTGATTTTATTTTTTCTTTTTGCCTCTTTGGAATCAAATTCCACTTCAAGGAATGGTATTTTCTTCCATAATATCTGGTGAGGCAAACGATAAGCAAGGAAATGCTTGTAATATATGAAGAGCTTCAAAGGAAACAAGCAGGGTACTATGAGTACCCTCACTGGAGAAACCTCATTTAATCTGAGGCTTTACTCAAATGAAAGAGCCAGGCATATGTAAAGCTAGTGGGTGAGATGCGCATTCCAGGCAGAAGTGGCAGAAAGCACAAAGGCCTGGCGCAGGAAGGAGATACTTCTGGGACTTTCCCAAGAAGGTCCTTGTGAATGAAGGCACAGTGAGTGAGGGAAGTGGGTCATGGGATAAACTCACAAGGAGCTTGCATTTATTCTAAGTGCTATGGAGCCAATGAAGGATTTTAAGTAGAGAGTGATGTGTTCTGGCTGATTTTTTGATAGCATAACCCAGATTTTTGAGCAGAGAATGGATTGAAGAAAAACAGAGTAGAAGCAAGAAGACTGGTTAGGAGATTATTGCTGCGGTCCTGCCTGGGTTGGATGACCCCTTGCCTAATGACAGTGGAAGTAGGAGTAATAGTAGTGGACTCAAGATAAAACTTGAAAGTAGAATTTGTAACATTTGTGATGGATTGGAAGAAGGGGATGAGAGAATGGAGGAAATCAAGGATGACTACCTGTTTTTGCTTGAGCTGGGAACTAGTGGTGTTTCTGGGATGAGGAAGACTCAGAGAGCAACAATGTGCAGCACGAAAATAAAGAGTTCAATTTTGGCTGTTATGGATGCTTGTGAGAAGACTGTTTAAGTGAGAGTCTGGATTCTTGGTACTGAGATCTAGTTAGGATTATGGATCCCCAAGGTCCAATATTAGTGCCTCTTAATCAAGATGGGGCCAATTGGATGATGCCTAACAAGAAAAGGAGCCTAGAAGCCTATGGGAAAGGACCTCAAAAAGGAAACATTATGATAGAATCTAATACATAATAGGCACTCCACAAATTCTTATGAAATTAATAAATGAGTAAACTATGTTTTCATTATGATTTCTGAGATTTGGGGAGATCTTTTGGCCACAAGAGTAAATTTACCCAATCTCTTTGTACTTTTTCCCCATGAATATATTACCTATTTAACCTGACCTACTCCTTTCAATACCTATACTCTTTAAGAGCCTTCACTATTGAGTGGAACTGGGAGGATGATACTGATTTTGAGTTTCACACTGTACTTGCAAATATTAATTCATTTGAATCTTATAAGGAGACTATGAAGTAGGTATACTTAATTATCTCATTTAATGGGTGGGAAAACGAAGGCATGAAGGGGTTAATTAAAATGCTGATAGAACTGTGTGGGGACAGAGCCAGGAGTGCAGTTTCCAGGCTCTTGCTCTCATGTGGAAAGGTGCTCAATTGGGTAGTAAATGGCCATCAACTGTGAATGGATGGCCATCAGCTGTGGCTAGTTGGCCGGCAGCTGTAACCAGTGAGCCATTGGCCACTAATATAACTGCTGTGGCTACGCTAGCAGCAAATGGGGTCTAGGAAGGAAATGGTGGCTGGCAAGGGTGGAGTGTGGATTGCAGTTAGTAAGTGAGGTTTGTTTGGCAGAGACAAATGGACGGCAGGTTGCGGATCGTGTGGCTCCTGCACCCTGTGTTTCCAACCCGGCCGCCAGTGAAATTATCATCCTATGACTCCCCTGTCTATGGCTCCATTGGTGTTCCTTTTTGGCCTCACCATATCCTTCATTCTTATGTGGGGAGCGGTACTAGAGACCTCACTTGACACTCTGCATGACAAACTGCAATTCAAAACATAAGTTTTCTGGTTCTAGAATATGTTCTTTTAACAATTGTAATGCTACCTTGACACACAGGTATTTAATCTGTTTTGAAAGTGTTAGTAAAATGTGTGTGCTGATGTTGCTTTACAGATATACTTACATAGAATATTAGACTAGCTAAGTATTGCTGATGAAGGAAACCATATAAACTTTCCAATAAATATTTTACTGAACTATTCCATGGCCCTTTATCTTTATAGAGTACACCTGTTTAAGAGGAAGGGCATCTGCTTTTTTTCATTCAATAATTCTAACTTTTACTTGATACTAATCTAAGTACATAATCAGGGATTATATAATTTATAATAAAATTTTCTTCATATTCCATATAAATATATGTGATGTATATATCTGTATATAGCAGGTGTACTCATCTTATAAGGATCTTTAACAAGTTATTTTTTTCATATCATACAAATGAAACAATTCTATTTCAAACAGATTATATATTTTTTGAGGGAACCTTTATTTTTATATTTGGTTTACAGACTAAATTTTTACTTCTGTTTTTATTTAGGGGAAATGAGTTAACATAAATTTGACTATATTTTGTTACTAAAGGGGTGAAGAGATACTATCCAGAAAGGAATGATGTATCAAAACATTTAGAATATACTATTTGTGGGGACAGAGCCCCAGAGAGCAGTTTCCAGGCTCTTGCTCTCACGTGGAAAGGTGCTCACTTGGGTAGTAAATGGCCATCAACTGTGAATGGATGGCCATCAGCTGTGGCTAGTTGGCCGTCAGCTGTAACCAGTGAGCCATTGGCCACTAATATAAGTATCGTGGCTAAACTAGCAGAAAATGGGGGCTAGCAAGAAGATGGTGGCTGAGCCTGCAAGCAGTGCAGTGAGGGTTGCGAACAGTGTGGCTCCTGCTTCCTGTTTCTCCAACCCAGCCACCAGCGAGAATATAGTAGTATGACTCCCCTACCTATGGCTCCGTGGGTGTTCCTTTTTGGCCTCATCATGTCCTGAATTCTTATGTGGAGAGCAGGACCAGAGACCCCACAGGTGGCCCCGCATGACACTATTTTACCACATAGGAATAACTAGGAGGATCCTAAATTAAAAACATATATGTATGTCAACCATCATAACTTTTAGTTGTATCCACAAAGACTAGAATGTCAAGTATTTGTTCTTGTACATATGATCTAATTTTATTATCAAGAGCTATTAATGGTCTTAAAAATTAGTGTGGCAATTTAATTATGGCAAGGATGAAGAACAGAGATCAATTCTTAATAAAAATTTTTTGATATAAACTTTCCATGTTTTAACTGGTTTGTAGGTAATAATATCCTATGTTATCTAATTTGACCAATTGCATGAATGATTTATACGTAGTTTAACTTAACATAGTACACTAAGAAGTTTAAAGCCATGTATACTTTATATTTTATTGCAATTTGAATTTTTTTATGATGAGGGAGGGTTGGCTTACACCTGCTTTATATAAATCATTCAGGGTATATTATTGTGGCCATGCTTTAAGGTAGGGGGCCACAGAGGTGCAACAATATTAGAGCAGACTTAGAATCACTTTAATTCCTCCTTGACCCTCAACTGATCACTGACCTGAATTCAAATAGATTTTTCTTCATGCAAAAATCATTAGAGATTCTCAAATTTCATATTAGCAGCAGCCCCTAGCTCCTAAGATTGTAAAAACATGTAATTTTCTGTTTTCCTGGCCCACCAAGAATAACTGCACATCAGACACTTGTTAATGTTTTCCACCCATCTCACTGTTGCTCCACATCCTTGGAAAGCTCAGCTGAAGATGCTGGATTTATAAAGGGCCCTTTGCAGGATGTGTGCTCAGTCCAGCTGACCCAGATTACTGTAACAGTCTATCAGTGGGTTCAGACAGACCAGCAGAGGAGTGTAACTAGCCCATATCACTCCGACCCTCTATAAAAGCTTCATTGTAATTTGCTATAAAGCCACTGGCTTACTGTTTTGTTATCTTTATTAGGAGCAGTTTGTAAGGTGTTGTTGGTGCTAGCATAATGAAGACTCATAGGAAGTATTTCTTCAAGCACTCAGTTCCAGAAAATATTTTGCTCTGAATTTACTAACGGACAGTGTGATTCTCATAGTGATTATATTCTCCTTTTGCTTTGACTTCTAAAAAGCTGAAAGTCAAATTTGAGATCCTTTTTTACCCACCATGAAATGGCCGACTTCACACATTCATTCTATTATCCTCAGTCTTGTCCTATCTTTCTTATCTTTGATTTCCTTCTGTCTCATTTTTTTTAAATTAAATTTTAAGTAGCTTTCTTTCTTTCCCCCCCCCCTTAAATGTAGCTTTGCACTCCCCACCCTTTAAATATCGTTTAACATAAGGCGATGTACAAATAAATATTAATTATGCCAATTTTCCTGAGAATGTACTAAGAGGCTTTGAGTGGGGAGTATTTCCAAGGAAAAATCAAAGCATCTGGAGAAAGCAATTTTACTGAGCATCTGAACACTGGAGAGAATGAGAGTGCAGACTTGTTCTTAACATCCAGCCTGTCTTTCCTCCTTCACAAGCATGCTGACCTACCTCAGCTCTCAGGAGTGAGCGCCCATGGAAGGAGCACCCACTTTAAGAAATGCCTCTGATGGCCTCAGAGGGAAACAGAAGGAAGCTTGAGAGTGCTCTCCTCCTTGGATATTGAATATCTTCTTTTAAAAATCAAATGCAAATTAAAAAGATTGAGCAATGTTTTCAGAGAAATAAAGTTAAAAGTCTCCAACTAATAGCTCAGTTCCATGGGTAGTCATGTGTGAAAGACACCATCAAATAAACCCTCCAAAGCAAAATATTTGCTTTGCTATTGTGTCTCAGATGACTTAGTATGATCTTCAATGGAAAACAACACATGCCTGAGATAATGCTGATGAGAAATCTTAAGCAAAGCATAAATTATATAATTTATAAATATTTAACCACTATGCTGTACACCTGAAACTAATATAAAATAATATTGAGTGTCAAATGTAATTGAAAAAAATTAGAAAAAATAAAAATAAGCCACAAGTAAAATAATTTCCACCAAAAAAAGGAAAAAGGCTAAAAACATAAAAAAAAAAACAGAAAAGCACAGAAGAATCAAAGGAAAATTGGGGAATACAAATATAGAGCACAGAAACTGTATATTAAATTTGATCAGGGATTAACACTAGATAAAAATGTAGGGAAATATAAATATAGATGCTAAATTGAAATCATCTGGATTCACCGTGAAAATCATTTAGAGTATAGAACAAAATTTAAGGATTCAAATATAAATGACAGAAATTGTTTCTTATATCTGGTAGAGAGCTAACACGAGGAACACACATGTACGCACGCACACATATACGAGCATGCTCATGCAAGCTGTCATTTTGAGGATTGAGGGACAAAAGTCCGCTTGATTTTCTCTGTTGGGGATCCTTATTAAAAAGTAAGGAAAAAATCAAGCTGTTCTCTTTAGATAAAATTATTGTTTTAGTTCAAATGTGAGGAAAGCTTCCTTCTTCTATAAAATTACACTCCCCACATAAGGTATAGTTTGGAATGCAGAACCCTTTGGGGAACTGAGGTCTGGACCTCGGTGGGGATGGTGATCCCTGGCCAGGAGCTCTTACCTCCAGTTGCTTTGAGCTTGATGGTCATTAGTTCTTCTGAGACCTTGCCCTTTTTGATGGCTTGTGCATTTAAAGGACATCCAGATAAGCTGTAAAAAATAGAAATTATACCAATCTGTGAAACATTATTTCTTATAAAAATTAATTTTTTATTCTCTACTTACTCTTTGTTTGTCTGCCTACTGATTACATTATAATTTGCAGTCTTTTTGTAGAAAGTAACAAGTAAAAAATATCTATTAAAACAAAAGCAAAAGGCCCTGAAACAATGTAATATGTTTTGTGTTTTTTCTTAAATCACAATATAAACAGCTACTGTTGATATTATTTAATTAATTTTGTTAGAATGTTACTATTCTGCATTCATAAGCATCTTTCTTTAGTAGTGGTTACTTTATTTTCTATAAACATGAAATTTTATATGTATATTACAAATAATAATTGTTCCAAATTAGTAAAAATTTCATGAATAATAAAGCAGAGTCTAGTTTTTTCTGTCTTTATATATACCATAGTCTGATTATTACAGAATGACTCAAATTATTACAAGGCCAAAATAATAACCCTCCCTCTCCATAACAAATTCAATTTGGGTATGGGAAAGGTTCTAATTTATTCTTTAACTTTTAAAACATTGTTTTTCATAAAAAAACATTACTCTTAACGAGAATAAAAGGAACCACTATAAAAATATTCAGATACAATAATTGCTGAGGCAGTGTATTGTCCCATGGTGGTGTTTATACTGCTCCTTAATTTCACTCTTCAGCAACATTTTTTTCCTTTAATGTCATCTGTTTTATTTAAATTGCACCAAGATGAAAATGACATTGAACAAAATTTGTTTTCCATAGTACACAAGCAGATGATTTTTTGTTTGTTTGTTTTAAGCACCCATTCTTTTATAATTTTGTTGTACTTTTGGAGATACAATTTTTAAATAAAATTAAAAATTATCTCAATCAGCCATTTACATTTTTTTTCTGCTGAAATTTTATTACAATTCAAGTGTGAAACCATTACTTTCAATCCAAAGATTAGGATACTTGGCCAAGTGAAAGAAAATATTTCTGAAGCAAAGCCCTTAATAAATGCTGAATGGATGCATTTTTAAATAATTCTAAATTATTCTATATAAAGATTATGTAAAATATGAAAATAATAGGTTTGTAATATAATATATAAAATAAGTTTATGTGGTTTGCCAAAATTTGATAAATTATAAAATATTTTACACAAGAAAGAAAAATGAAAAAGCTCAAACTGAATTTGAACCTGATTTTTCAATTTTCGAGCTTCTCATTGTCAAGTGTGGCCTATTTAAGTTTCATTATCTTTTTTCTTTTTGGGGAAGTTTGCACAAATCTGTCTTGTTTTATGTCACATATTGTGTACTCAGAAAATGGTCATAAACAGGGTTACTATTTAGTTGGTAAGTTGAATTTTAAAAGTGACCCATAGTAAGTCCGTTTGTAACATAATAGAAATTAATAGCTCATGGACTTCTCTGACTGTCTCCCTTAAAATATCTGCTTTCTTCAGACAACACAGTAGTAAATGTCCAGTTGTAACACAGTGGTGTGGAAAGTGAACAAAGTGTCCAAAACTATGTGACTTAGAACCAAAGAGTATAAGTAAGCCATGAAAGTGAGGCTTGGTTTCATAAAGGCCACTTGATATTTTGTATCTTCCAATGTAGTTATATCATCAAGGATATAAAGTAAATCTGAAATTTAAAAAAAAAAATTGGGGTGGAAAAATATTTAAAAAGTCTTTTTCTTGTGGAGGATGTCCTCTATGAGGCTCCACCTCACTGGTGGAGAAGAGGTAGAGGTTGGCTGGGGTGTCCCTGTCACGTTTTGGGCTCCACATTGCAAAGGCCAGAAAAATGTGCCTTATGTAATTTTGACCAAATTTGCAATTCTATTAAGGCATATCAAGGCCATTTAACACTATATCTGCTTTGTTAAAGTAAAATGGCAGGTGATACAATTTATGTAATGGACATCACTATTTATGTTAATAAAACCTCAACAAAATTGTTAAGCTATGACATAGTACTGAGTTCTGTTAATCAGAGAACTGCTTTTAAAGCTGCAAACATCCATAATGATTGTGTGCGTGTCTGTATTCTAATATAATATCATCTGTCTTTTAAGATTGCTATTTTTTCAAAGTGGAAGTTCATAATGTAAAGCTTTAAAGTAAGGTTTTAAAGTAGTTAGCATGTAAACATAATGCTGATGTAACACTAGTCAAATTGTTATTAACCATTTTATAAGGTAAGTTTTGTCATTATTCCCATTCTGCTGAATCATAAAGTGGGAAAAATGACAAAACTTACCTTAGAGTATGGTTGAGGAAATTATGTGTCTGGTACATGAAAGGACTCAAACTCAGGGAGGCAGATGATACAGTGCTCACAAAAGGGGTTCTGGTGTCCCAGTACTTTCTGCAGGGGCAATTCCTGAACAGCCCTGAGCTCGTGTCCTTTTCTATCCACAGAGGATAATTACAATACCTCTGTAGCTCGCAGGGTTTTGTAAAGGTTTTAGGGACTAAACCATGTAAGTTACTTAGAACAGTGCTCTCTGCTGGGACAAAAAGAGCCCTGAATAGATGTTAGTCAGCTATTGACAGTATTGGAAAGAGTCCTGAACAGAATATATAACACATGAAAGTGTATGGTAGGTTAGAATGTGGTATTCCAGTATGTCATGCTTACTTTAGCACATTATTGTATATATGTATATTAATATAATTTTATGAAAGAAAAAGGAAATAGAGTCTGCATGGAACACTTATAGTGTGCCCAGGCAATAAGCTAGGCATTTTGTTATTATATTTTATTGAATTCTATATATACTGGAGGTGAAAAAAATGTGTACACATGAGTTGTATTCATCTTTTGTTATCGGTATATATTGAACATTACAATTTTAATGCAGTTTTTCCTTTCTTAAAATGTGCATACATATTTTTGGCCCCATCTGTGGTTTAGAAAAGCATTCCACCTTAAAGAGAATCCCCCAAATTCAGCATCTTAAATCTTTTAAGTAGTAAAAGAAATCTCTAGTGAAGAAGAGTGAAATCTGAGTTATTCAATTGTTTAAATTCTTAATTGCTTTTGTTCTAGAAAATAATATCTTGGCATTAATCTTACAGCCTGTACTTTTTGAACTCAGAATTTTGTTTTTTGTATTATGAAATACGTAATATGTACATAGATACATATAATATAGATTGGCAGTTTAAAGAATACTCTTAAAATGCACACCATTTCCTTCATACATAGAGCATGCCTTATTCTATCTTTGAAGTTCCCTGGGCCCCTCAACAATTGCTGTCTCCTATCCCCCAAAGAAAACCATTAACTTGAATTATAGGTTAATAATTACCTAATTTTTTTAAATGTAATTTTGTTACATGTTTTGAACTCTTTGTAAACAGAATTATACTGCACATATTCTTCAGCACTATTTCCCCTTCAGTACTGTGTTCTAAAATTCACCAGTGCTGTGCCTTCATTTTCACCACTGCGAGGCAGCTTCTAAATGCAGATACTGCTCATTTATGCTCTTGACTGTTAGGGGGCACGTGGGTTGTTTCCAATTTGGAGTTAACAGAGCAAGGCTACCCCAGACATTGTCAGACGTGTCTCTGGACTCCACTGTGCAGGAGATTTTCCTGGGGCATAAGCCCAACAGCTCAGTGGCTAGGCAGCAGAGCCTATTCATCTGTTCTTTTGAAACTTGACTCCTTAAAGTGTCAAATGTTTAAGCCTCAAATGGCTTTACCAATTACTCTTCCACCTACAGTTTATGAGAATCACAGTTGCTCCTCACCTTGGTGTCATCATTTAAAATGTCTCTAGGATTTTTAAAAGTAACTGTGTAGTCGCTAACTGACAGGTGTGCTCACCACAGTACTGCAGTAACATTTCATTATCAGTGTTAACATGGATATTGTTCAGGCGTGATAAGAAAGCAAAGCTGCTGTGTAGTAAATGTGACATTAGGCACACTTGATTTGTGACTGTCATTTCTGAATATGAAATGATAATTCAAACTCAGAGTAAAACAATGTATACTATTGTGGAGGTTAGTAGGTATTTGAAAAATAATCAAAAAACAAACCAAAGTTCAGGTTTTATCCATAAGCAGTTGTTGCTGCATATGCACTTAAATCAGCAATTCCTGAAAGGTTTCATTTTCTCAAACCATTGATATGTATCTTTAAAAGTGAACAAAATGTCAAAATGTCCCAGCTTTGCTCAATTTGATTCTGCTTATTAGCAAAACATCAGGGCTCACTAAAGCTTCATTGGATTTTAACTCCACGTCATGTGCAGTGGACCGCAAGGCTAGAAGAGCCCTCATTGATTGGAGAAGTATGCAGTCAATCTTCTAGCTCCTTTCCTTTAAGTAGAATGTGAACCAAAAAGCTGGACTAAGATTACTGTACCCACCAAGGGCTCTGTTGAAATAGGTGACACTCAGTGATAAAGGAATTAAGTCATTGTGAAACTATAAAGGGTTATCTAAATCTGTCTCATCGTGTCCTACACTTAGTAGTCGTTTTCTTACGTCATTTTCTTCTGGCTGCTGGGGATGAGTCACATCTTCTCAGCAGCAAAACAACTAAAATTTGGCCTGAAATCGAGCTAATTCCCAAGAAGGAAGGAATGACATAAATATGTAAAGTGAAAGTTTACAATTACACAACATAATAGAGTTGATATCACCACTTGAAACTGAAGTGAACCGTAAAAAGGCTAAACCATTAAAAAAATAGCAGCATAAACAATATTTTAGAATACAGAAAACAAATGCATAGTATCTAGAACACTTGAAAACTGAGTAATGAATTTTCAGAAATAGAGAAGATAGCTTTTATTCTTCAAACAGTTCTATTATTTACCTGGCAAGACTTATTGTTATAACATATAAAGTGTTATAATTTATAACCTTGAGGTGGTTCCCTCCCATACATACATAAAGCAACCCAGGTGAAAAATAATCATAACAACACAACAAAAAGAGAACAAATGTTACCTTCTGTGGGTGACAAAAACATTATTTACATGGCCCAGCCCATTGCAGCCTGGCAAGGGACAGTGTGGTAGTTCTTGTTTGTTCAGTTTCCAGGAGAGGGGGGCCCCATTGAGAGGATTCTCCTTCTGTCTCTTGGCAGCCAGGGGACAGCCAGAAGCTGTGCGATGGGATGTGTATTTACCTGATATGTGACCTTGGCCGTCACACCCTGTCACAGGACATCTAGAAAGACACAGCAGAGACATTACTAGCTGGGAGAGACTGAATAACTCACATGAAGTACAGTAACTGAGTGAATAAGAAGGCAGTGGTGATTTCATACTATCCAGAAGGGAAATGGTGAAATTATAGAGTTTTAATAATGGTCCCCTGACTCTGAGCTAAGCAATTTTCATTCATTATCTCCTGTAATCGTCATTGCAAATCTATTGAGCAGACAGTGTTATTATCCCATTTTATAGGTGGGGAAAATAAGGCTTATTAAGTTTAGGTAACTTGACATCCATTTCACAAGAAGTGGAGTCAAGTTCATGCCGACACTTTTTAGCCATAGCCAACAAGATAAGCACTGTGTCAGACTGCCTCCAAACAAAGACCAAGAGTATAAAATGTTAACTGTCTTGCCCTATTACGTAGCACATTGCTCATAGAACTGGAATTTTGGTTTCCAGATGTCTAAATATTGTACTTAGAAATGCTGTAGAATAGGCAATTTAAATTTCTGCATCTATATCTGTATATATCATCCAGGACTTCATAGCATATATCTCAGAGGAGGGAATTTAATTTAGATAAAATTTCACCTTAAGTAAAATTAAATTTCAGTATTAATTTTGCGGCCAATTTGTTGTTCTATGTGGTAGTACTTCTGAGATGCTACTTTAAATTTAAAAAATTGGAAAAAATATGATCTCCCCCTTTTTTCTTTTACATTATGTAAGCACTGTTGGAAACATAGCTAGGAATCGGAAAATTTTCTCAAACATCCAAACACTGACCACTGCTTCAAGGGTCCTTGTGTTTGATAGGGTACACTTTCCCTGAAACATAATCAATGCTCAGTTGCATCCCAACCAAGGTCCCACCCATTTGACCAACAAGCTACTTCTGACCCTGATACCACTACCTCAATTGCCACACTTACTTGAGTTCAGGGTCTTCTTTTTCTTCCTTCATAGGAGTCATTTTGACACCACTTTTCCTGGCACGAGGGCAGCCGGACAAACTAAAATATGTACCCAACAAAGAACAAAACAAAACCATGTGATATCCATGGCCACTGCTGCTGACACTCTGATTTTATTTCTCAGAAATGGGATCAATCCTACCTTCTGTGGGAAGCATAGTTTCCAGTCACGTGCCCTGAACCATCACACCCTGGGGTTGGACACCTGGAAAACACAGGAACAGAGCACAGGCCACATGGTTGTGGTGGAGGAAGGGGCATCAAGATACATTCAAGTAGAACTAAACAGAATGAGCTGCTTTTTGTGGAACTTTTTGCTTCAGTGTTAAGTTTTTGGCTGAGAATCCATTTTTAGAAAAAAAATATTAAGATATTTAACTACAGCATGATGCTTGATAGATAATGTATTAGTTGTTATCCTGCATTCTATTCTTATTTTCTTTTTTTTAAACCTTATTTTGGGATGAACCAGAATTTTGGCCTAGAGCTCACTGCTGGGATTCTATTTACATCATGCAAAGTTCCTATCTTTTGCTTAAGAAAAAAAGTTTTCCAAATTGTTTTGTGTGTAATTTAGTTTCTTTGATATGCTCCACTACCGTGATAATCCATTAAATTCAGATGAACAACAGGGGTGTATGTGAATTCCAGAGACTTGGCACATTTATATGGTTGCCTAAGAAGCTAAGTCATTTGTACCTGGTCTGTTCTGCCTCAAGGCCCAACTTAAATGGTGTTTTGAAAAATCTACTGATAACTATTATTGACAATCAACCATTAAATTTGAAATGAGGAGGGGAAAAGAGGAAGGAAAAATCCAATTTTACTTCAAATGCTGATTAGGAATAGGTTTCAAAATACACTTGACTACAATTTATACAGCTTCTCACTCTTTTGTTGCCTTTTAAAATATCTTAAATACTAATGAGAAACTTAGAGGCTATCATAAATTGAAGGTTCTTCTTTTTCTTTTCTTTTTTTTTTAATTTATTGGGGTGACAATTGCTAGTAAAATTACTTAGATTTCAGGCGTACAAGTCTGTATTACATCATCTATAAATTTCATTGTGTGTTCACCACCCAAAGTCAGTTCTCTTTCCATCACCATATATTTGATCCCCCTTACCCTCATCTCCCACCCCCCACCCCCCTTACTCTCTGGTAACCACTAAACTATTGTCTGTGTCTATGAGTTTTTGTTTCTCATTTGTTTGTCTTGTTCTTTTGTTGTTTTTGGTTTATATACCATATATCAGTGAAGTCATATGGTTCTCTGCTTTTTCTGTCTTACTTATTTCGTTTAGCATTATACTATCAAAATTCATCCATGTTCTAGTAGAAATTACCTTTGCTATTATTTCAGTTGTATGCTCACCCTGGTTCAGATTTTTACCCAAACTAGAGTTTGAAAAAAACTAAATCTCAAGAAAAATGTGATCACTATGTCTTTTCTTAAACTCTAACCCATTGAACTTTCATGGAAATGTTTGTATATTTAATCCTGAGGCAGTAAATAGAAGTAAATGCTTTTTTCCAAATGAAATATAAAATCAGCATACATGTCTTTAAGCTAACCAGAGAAACCTGCATTGAGTCTTTAAATCAACCATTTCCAGATACAATATGTATTCTATATTGTAGAAAAGGCTTGAAAACTAGTCTTTGTCTATTAACATTTTTAGTCAAATAGTGATTTACATATTGCAATTATGGAAAAATCTGTGTCAAGTAACCTTGTTTTGGAATTCTCCTGTGTGTCTGAAGAAAAGGTCGATGAAATGTCTCTTTTTCTTCTGTGTATGGAAACGATCCAAAGCTGTTACTTGTTAGATGGCTGTATAAAACATGCTCATATAAATACTGGAGATTACTATAGGACCTATCAACCTATATGTTTTCAATTTATTATCAACATTTTTTCCTAGAAATAATGTTTTTAGAAAATACTTAAGAGGACTGATAATTATTATTAAGATATGGCAATGTAGAAATTTAGAGCAACTGAGTAAGATTAAATAAGTAAGTACTGAGTAAGTAAGATTAAGTATGACTGGCACTTCTCTCTTTTCAATCTGTTCAGTATTAGTCTTTACTTGGCATTCTTATATTTCAATCTGGAAAAGTAGCAGCCAATAAAACAATTTTTAGAATCTGCACTGACACAATCAATTTTACTTTACACTTGAAAATGAGAAAAGTTGTATGAGTGTATTTCATAGTTCCTTTTACTCTTTCCAGTACTAAAGTTCTGAATTTCTATATATTTTTTCATGCTTTTTTTGGGGTAATATTTAGGTAAAAAAATTTAAACAAATTATAAAATGGAACTACTAACAAACTATTAAGAAAGTATAATATCTGAAATTTTACCTGATTTAGATACCAAAGTTGATTCTATTATTTATATAAATATTGTTTTATCACTAGACTTAGTAACACTCATTTTTCCTAAAATATTATTATTTGCAAGTAAATTTCATTAATTTTGTTTAATGTTATTCATCTTTTTAAAATCTGTGCTCTGTTATATTTTTAAAGGGTATAAGGTAAATTAAAACTTTTTATTCTATATGTAAAATAACAAGATAGGAAAACAAACAAGTAAAAAATTTGGAATAAAAGAAGGTAAGAGTACGATAAATAAAATCAATCAGCAAAAGTTAATATATATGTGACTTTGAGATTCTGTAAAGTAGATAGAAATGAGCCAAAATATACCTAGCACCCAAAAGTGAAAGGCAGTCATATGATTCAAAATGCCCATAATGGAAAATATTATGCAGTTTTCTTAAAAATCAAATGACGAAAATGGTTTGCCACACCTTTACAGGTCTTATTTACTAAGTACACTCTGAAATTAATATAAAAAAGTATTTTGTTTAACTATTACTTTATTGTATTAAAAATTACTGTAAAAACAAACTCCCAAAGTAAGTGAATTAATTAACTTACAGAGATTTGGTTTTAGCCATTTGAACTTTTTGGTGAAAGAGTGTGTTGGTTATAATTCAGTGAGACACAATTTACTACTTGTTAGTGACCGCATTGGTCCTGAATGAGGAGAGTGCCAACATAGTGGACAAAGGGCAAGGAGGTCATGCTTCCAACACTTACTTAAGCTCCTGAGAGTTAGCAGCCATGAGGGATTTAAGAGTCTTATCTGCTAAAGGACATCCAGAAACACTAAAGAGGGATGAGAAAAACAAAAAAACAAAACACACATACTGACATATACAAATCCAACTCAAAGGCATCCTGAGTCTGTGAACATCTGGTAAATTTACCATTGACTGGGGGTTGGGAAAAAAAAAATAAACGCTTGAATCTGGCTTTGCTACTTGAACCAGTCTGAGCTGGCGAACACCTCAATTATTTCTCATAGACTCATATTTGCTATTTATTAAGGGAAAGCCTTTAACCCAATGAGACTCTCCAATTCTAAAATTAAGGGATACAATCATTACGTATGTGGAGTTCATTCTCATTGCATCACCAAGGGATAGTGGCTTAAAGGTTTAAATGAGCCCCCAAAAGGAAAGCAAATCATAGTGATGAGGAAGGTAAGTGGAAAGATTAAACACAGCCTCTTATCATTGTTTAACCTCTCTCACATGTTGACTTATTATTTGCCAAGGGCCACATCCACAGGGTAAATGGTCAACCCTAGTCACTCTGTTGTCTTACCTTTGTTTCACTTGAGTCCAAAAGCTAGAACAACCAAAGCCCTGACATAAACTCTAATTTTTTGGTTTGTAACCTGGACAACAGGATCAGAAAACCATTTTTGATCAAAAATCATGGTTTCTATATCACATAAGTGATAAGATTAAAGATTTAACTTAGCTTTATTTTTGAAAAACAAAAGAAACCAAAAACCCAATTCCCAATCCAAATAATATCTTTTTAGAATGGGCAATAATAAGTATTTAAATTAGAACAAGATGATGAAAACCTTACTGCACATCACATTATTAGGTACCTGCGATGGGATGCATAGTTTCCTGTGACATGGCCACTTCCATCACATCCTGGCGTTGGACAGCTGGGTCAATAAAAATATATATAATTAGAGTCGGGCATTTCATGAATTCATTGGCTCTGACTCATTCACTAAGTAACTTCTCTTTTCAAGATCAGTTAACACAATAAAGGACATGCAGAAGCAACTGAACTAAGGATTTCTGTTATATAAGAACCAGTAGACTAGCTAAAAGAAAACTGGCATGATCTTAAGTTATTAGCTCTCAGCATCACATCCAATTCTCTGATTCAAATAATGTAGGAAAGTGATGCTAAACTATGTGTCCTAGTGATGTTGTGAGTGTTTTATTTCTTTGAAAATGTGTTATAAAAATAAATATTATAAGCCCATGCTTTATAATGATAGTGGCTCTTTAGAATATCATCACCAATTGTATAACATTTCAGAAAAGAATTTTTGTGCATCTTTAAGAGACAGGCAACACAGTAACTTCATAAATATTTTAGAAAATGCCTGAAAAAGAAGCAAAACTTTGAAAATATTACATATGACTGAAATGTAAACTGACATTTTAGATGGGAAAGTGGCTGACGGTTCAGAAATAGAGAGGTTTAGTTAAAAAGCTTGTGATCAGTTTCATTCAAAACTTGACCCCAACAGGACAATTGCTAATTAATAATTAACCTAAGCAATAGGCTCTCTGGAGAATCTGCTGAAGATCAGAGTCTGTGCCTACGCACCTCATTTTATTTCAGAAGCTGGTTATATTCTGTGCATCTCTTGTGTGTTTTAAAAATAATATAACAGGATCGATATCCTGAGGAGTTTTATGTTCATAGTTAATAGGTTCCTTGGTTTCTCAAACCTTTATTTTCCTCTGATGCTGTTCAAAAGTGACTAATTTGGAGTTAGCAGATTGACCCCAGCCTACTCAGCGCTATTTGTGGTGGTGTTAATAGTCAGAGGAAGAATCTACATTATTCATGCTTCTGATTTTCTCTGACATCCTGCCTAAAGTTAAGGCTTATCCATATGTGTAGAATACAGCATTTAACCCTTTGAAGGGATATTTAGGGAGAGATTGACAACATCCAAGATTTTCTGAAATGTTATCTTCTAAGTATTTTATTTTTCCCTGTGAGCCTCCTTCCAAGTTTTTTCAGGTAATCTAAAGAAATTATAAAAGTTAGAACACTTCCATATCTCAGAGAGATGTTTGATTTTTAGGGCTTGATACAAGAGGAGTCATCTAGCTCTTATCCCATCACTTTCTTAGATGGGATATCAGAAAGGAAAGTGTGGAAGCTATAAATATATGTAAACAAGCAAAGAAAAAATGAACAATGACTAACATTTGAATTATCTGGCAAGTGCCATTCTCCCACTAAATGGAGAAACAGTCTTTTTTGAACTTTGCACAACTGAAATATCATAGCGTGAGATGTGTTGCAACGACCTGTTTTGCAATTCCCATTTTGGAAATACATCGCCACCTAGTGTTCAAAAATAACATTGCATTTACTTTATTTTATTTGTATTTTTAAATTGCTACTCCTATTAATACTGCCAGCAGAGGCAAAGAAGAGTTAATAATTTTTAAACGAGTCAGCTATAAATTACTTAGAAAATATAATAATAAGGCGTGCACTTCATTATCTGCATATGTGTGTGTGTGTGTGTGTGTGTGTGTGTGTGTGTATTTAAGTTTGGTGGTATAAAGAGGTCAAGCAATAAAGAAAAGATTGGGGGCAGTGTTGTAGTGGGAAAAGCTTCTGTTTCAAATACTGAAAGCTGGCTTTAATTACAAATCTTCAATGAAAAATCTTACACAATAACATGTGCCAATGCCAGTTGGATGATATATTCTGGGAAGGTTTGCAAATGAAAGTATCAAAGAGAAAGTATCACAGAGAAAGGAAACTAGCTACCTCCCTCACTAAGTGGCAATTCAAAGTCTAAGCAAATTTATGCTAATCAACAGCATCAGAAAATCCTATTCCAACCACACAATTTTTGGTAAGCAATTAAGGTATATTTATCTGTTAGAAACATAAAACAAAATATCATGAGGACAGGGTGAAACTGTAAAGTAGTGAGACTTTCACAAAACCAGTGTACCAAAACAGACACATATATGTGGTATCCACTGAAGCACTCACCTGACTGTAAAATGAGGTGAGAACCGGGAGGTCTCTAGAGAGTTAATTTTCTAGGAATTCATGAATATATTCCAAAAATTGCTCAAAATCTTTATAGAACTCTTCCTCTTTTGTGTTTACCTTAGAGCCCTTAAGGCGTACCCATTACAAAATAATCACACTTCATTTTTCTATCCAAAATGGTAATGCAGGTTAATTATCAACATTTTACACTATGTTTAGTTTGGAATGACTCTGATAATTTCCAAAAATCTATGCCCAAAATATAAAAATTTGCCATTCGGAAGATATTCAAAATAACATGCAGAAAGAAATGAAATCCATAAAAAGACTTAAAATTTTGAATAGCAACTCCATGAGGGAATAAATATATGGCTGACCCAAGTCACCTTTTGAGAAGAAACAGTATTTAGTGAAATTGAAGTTCTAATATGTTTGTTACCATTCATCATGTTTCTTCAGGTGCCAGGTTTCAGGTGAATAATAAACTCATAAGGGAGCATGTTATTTGAGCCAGTAAGGTTTGCCTATGCAATCCTTAAAGAATGCAAAGTCTATGATTATTTAAAAATCACTCACATGTCAAGACAGAAAACTGACGTTGGACTAGGAATAATTTTATTGAACCTCTATTATTGCAAAGCCCTGAATTTGGCAACAGTGATTGAAATGTGTTCCTGATCCTAAGTTACTGTCCATGTAGTTGGGGAAATAAGAGGCAGCACAGTAAATATGTACCAACGGTGTGTACATGGAAGAGAACAAAATGGACGAAAGAACACCCCTGCCTTCCTAGGTGGGGGAAGGGACTATAGTAGCCATGATGATTTCTCAGCTAAATGACAGTTGAGAGAAGAACTGAGGGAGGAGAAGACAGCATCCGACAGAGATCTGTGGGAAAAGCATTCTGGGTAGAGGGAAGAGCAAATGTAAGTCCCTAAGGCCTTAAGGGAAAAGCATAGAGAAGAGGGTGGCTGGGGAGAGGGAAGCTTGAAAAGGGAGGCTTCTGGGGGAAGGGGAGAGATGATTGCCCTTGTGAGCTTTTGGAAATGAGTTCCATGGGTCCAGCTGGTGATGCCAGCCTGGGAGTTCTCAGTGTAGAGATAGTTCTAACACTGAGAGTTGGGAGGAGTGAGTGTAGATAAAGGAGAGTAGAGGAGAGGAGAGGTTCCAGGACTGAGCTCTCAGTCATTCCCATCTTTGGGAATGACTCCAAAGACTATCTTTGGAGGCTGTACAGGAGTCTATGAAGGGATAACAGGTGAGGTGGGAAAAAAGTCTTTAGGTGTGGTGTCGTACGAGCCAAATGTAGAAAATAGATTGAGGAGTGGGGAGTGATAAGCTCTGTCAAATCCTGCCTCATTGAGTAGGAACAAGAGTATGAAGAATGAACATCCAAAAGGGGTTCCCTGGAGAACGTAAGAACAGTTTGAGGGAGCAATGAGTGAAAGCCTGTGTGGAAAAGATTCAGAAGAGAAATTCAGTCACACAGTAGTGACAATTTTCTTGAGGAATTTTGCTGTAAAAGGAAGGAGAGACAGGGGATCAGTTGGAAGCTGGGCCAGGAGAGAATTTAAAAATAATTTTTATTGGAAAAATTTAAACATATTTTTATGCAGAAGGATACAAAAGAGTGAATGCAGACGCTGGTGCCTAGGTGGAAGCGTTACTCTTTGCCAGAAACCTCCATTAATTGGCAGCTTTAAATATACGTGGGTATATACTTTAATATTTCATCATTTACACAGGGAAAATATTTTCTGCTTTTTACTCACTTACTTACTCACGTTAAACACAACCTAGCCAAGACTATACTACCTGCTGAGGATATAAAGGCAAATAGCCAAGGTTCCTGTCTTGTCTTTGCCTGAAATGCTTTCCTCTTCCTCCTCCTCCTTCCCTACTTAATGTCCTCCCTAGTATCTATCTTTACCTACCCTGCATGTTAACCGGATGCTGAGGTAGAGAAGGAGCTCAGGACTGCCTTCTGTCCTGGTAATGGCCCAGATGAACTCATATGCGCAAGGAAGTTGTGTGATTTACCCTCTAAATTCTAACAACCCACGAGAGATCTTCAGGGTTAAAAAAATAAGGATGTGTGAGCTGGGTGAAGTCCGCAATCTTAGTTGTTATCACTACAGTAATTGGTGTCACCACCTGCACTGTACCTGCATACACACTGCTCTGAATTTCCTTCCCAGCCTCTACATTCCACCTGCTGGCTGGCCTTCATTATTTTATAGGACTATTTTTCAAAGATTTGTCCAGCCTTTTCTGATTTAACCTCTTTGAACGTCTGGAGGCATCTGATACCATCAAAGGCTCAGTTTTGGGATTTTCTCAGGTTTTAGCTCCCATCACAATCTTTTCCTTAGTTTTCTTCCTCCAGGTGGCCTCATTTCTGTATTCTTTGCGTCATCTTCTTTTAGGTACCAGACGAATGTGTGTCCTCCAATTCTTTGTTGACCACTCTGTTCTTTTCTTGTTGTACTTCCTTTCTCTACATATCATTTGAATCTCTATATCAACATTTGAGATGGATTTTCCTGACTCCAGACAGCCTCAGTATAATTCTTCACACTGCTCCTCCTAAAATGCTACATAATTAGTTTACTTTTCTGCTCAAACACTCTGGAGCTTGTTTATGCAAAACCTGCCACCAGGACACTCTTCTCAGGGCCCTCATCCGTCCTACTGGATTCTGTGCCTGAACTCTCTCTCTCAAGTCTGTCTGATCCTCAGAGCTCAGTACTTCATGTTATACCTCAGGATTTTCTGCTCCAAGAAGCCTGGTCCCTGCTCTGCGTGTCCTGACCTCCCATTTCAAAACTTGGATATAGTTTTAACTAGTGTTTATTGCTTTTGGGTGTCCTGGTCTTTAATCTCTTTTGAGTCACAGAACCCTTTGAGAATGTGATGAAAACCATGACCTCTCTTATCCAAATAACAATGTGCATTAAGTTTGAAAAGGTTCATAGACGCCCCAGAACCCTGACTTGGATAATCTGGCTTCAGTGGAGGTCAGATTAAGAACTTCTGATCAAAACATAAACATTTCTAATTGTTTTATATTGTTTTGTTTTGTAATCAATTAGACTTTTAATTCTCTTAGCATGAGATCATGTCATATATACATTTCCCCTTCCCCATAATCCTTATACTTCTGAGCATAGGATTAGGTACATATAGAATATTTAACTACTGACTGGTTCAAATGGCCCTAAAACATTCCTAAAGTTACCCATATAAGTCAAGATATTATTACTTAAAATTATGAATTTGAGTTTCTTATTTGCAGAATCTCACAGAGTATACCATTATGGATCACTTACGTGATTAGTTCCTTTTTGAGATCTCTTACATGGAGCTTGGATTTGGGGCTTGGTATGGAGACCTCTCCAGGAAACTTTTTTTCCTCTAAATTTTCTAGAGAGCTCACTGGGTCTTTCTGGAAAAAAAAAAAAGCAAAAACCAGAAGCACAAAAACCATTAGGGAACAATGGAAAGACATCTGCATTTGAAGTAATCAGGGTCAAATTTGAGTTTTGGCTTAAATATTTGGCTGAAATTCCTTGTTACAGACATCCTCAGGAAAGAATGAGAAATTATAATTCATGAGGAAAACTTTAAAATTTCACATTTTGGTAAATATAACTACGGGGCATTTCTTGAGCTACAGAAGTTAATATTTTAATATAGTTTAGGTTTATTGTATAATAAATGTTTTCAAATGAAATGAAAATACATCCTACCAAAATTTTTGGGATGCAGCGAAAGCAGTTTTATGAGGGAAATTTATATCGTTACAGGCCTACCTGAAGAAACAAGAAAAATCTCAAATAAATAACTTTATGTTATACCTTAAAGAACTAGAAAAAGAAGAACAAATGAAACTCAAGGTCAGAAGAAGAAAGGAAATAATAAAAATCAGAGCAGAAGTAAATGAAATAGAGAACAAAAAGACAATAGAAAAAATTAACGTGACAAAGAGCTAGTTCTTTGAAAAGATTAACAAAATTGACAAACCCTTGGCTAGACTCACTAAGATAAAAAGAGAGAAGACACTAATTAACAAAATCAGAAATGAAAAAGGGGAAGTTATCACGGATGCCACAGAAATACAAAGGATCATCCAAGAATACTATGAAGGACTATATCCCACTAAATTCAATAATCTAGAAGAAATGGACAAGTTCTTAGAAACATATAGCCTTCCTAGGCTGAACCATGAGAATTGGAAAATCTAAACAGACCAATCACCAGTAACAAAATTGAATCAGTCATCCAAAAGCTTCCCAAAAGCAAAGGTCCGGGACCAGATGGTTTCCTTAGTGAATTCTACCAACCTTCAAAGAGGATCTAATACCAATCCTACTCAAACTCCCCCAAAAACTGAAGAAGAGACAGTACTCCCCAAATCATTTTATGAAGCCAACATTACCTTGATACCAAAACCTGTTAATGATAACACAAAAAAAGAAAACTACAGACCAATAAGCAAATCGAATGCAACAATGCATTAAAAAGATTATTCATCACGACCAAGTGGGGTTCATCCTTGGGGCACAAGGATGGTTCAACATACAGAAATCCATCAATGTGCTACATCACATAAACAAAATAAAGGACAAAAAACATATGATTATATCAATTGATGCAGAAATAGCATTTGACAAGATACAACATCCATTTATGATTAAAACACTTAATAAAATAGGTATAGAAGGAAAATACCTTAACATAATAAAGGCCATATATGACAAACCCTCAGCTAATCTCATAATTAATGGTGAAAAACTGAAGCCCTTTGCTCTATGTTCTACTTTTCAACATAGTGTTGCAAGTCCTTGCCAGAGCAATCAGGCAAGAGAAAGAAATAAAAGTTATCCAAATTGGGAATGAAGAAGCTAAATTGTCATTCTTTGCAGATGACATGATGCTATGTATAAAAAACCCTAAAGACTCCACCAGAAAGCTATTAGAAACAATCAACGAATACATTCAAGTTGCCGGCAACAAAATCAATGTACAAAAGTCCATTGCATTCCTATATACTAACAATGAAATCTCAGAAAAAGAAATAAAAAAAAAATCCTTTTGCAATTGCAGCAAAAAGAATAAAATACTAGGAATAAACTTAACCAAGGATGTGAAGGGCCTATATGCTGAAAACTATAAGACATTTTTGAAAGAAATTGAAGAAGACACAAAGAAATGGAAAGACATTCCGTGCTCATGGATTGGAAGAATCAACATAGTTAAAATGGCATATTACCCAACGCAATATACAGATTTAATGGAATCCCCATCAAAATCCAAATGACATCTTTTAAAGAAATAGAACAAAAAATCATCAGATTTGTTTGGAACCACAAAAAAACCCCTGAATAGCCAAAGCAATCTTAAGAAAAAGAACAATGCTGGAGGTATCACACTGCCTGAGTTTAGCTTGTACTACAGGGCTACAATATTCAAAACAGCATGGTATTGGCAGAAAAACAGACACATAGACCAATGGAATAGAATTGAGAACTCAGAAATAAAACCACATAAATATGGACACATAATTTTTGACAAAGAAGCAAAAATCATACAATGGAGAAAAGACAGCCTCTTCCATAAATGGTGCTAGCAGAATTGGAAAGCCACGTGCAAAAGAATGAAACTGGACTGCTATCTGTCACCATGTACCAAAATTAATTCAAAATGGATCAAAGACTTAAGCATAAGATCTGAAACAATAAACTGCATAGAAGAAAACATAGGTACTAAACTTATGGACCTTGGGTTCAAAGAACATTTCATGAATTTGACTTTAAAGGCAAGGGAAGTAAAAGCTAAAATAAATGAATGGGACTATATGAAAGTTAAAAGCTTCTGCACAGAAAAAGAAACCATCGACAAAATGAAGAGGCAACCAACTGAATGGGAGAAGATTTTTGCAAATAGTGCCTCCGATAAGGGGCTAATATCCAAAATATACAAGGAACTCATACAACTTAATAACAAAAAAACAAACAACCCAGTTGAAAAATGGTCTGAGGACCTGAAGAGACATTTCTCCAAAGAGGACATACAAATGGCAAATAGACATATGAAAAAATGCTCAGCATCGCTAATCATCAGAAAATGCAAACAAAAACCACAATGAGATATCACCTCACCCCAGTCAGAATGGCTATCATCAACAAAACATATAGTAACAAGTGTTGGAGAGGCTGTGGGGAAAAAGGAACCCTCATACACTGTTGGTGGGAATGCAGATTGGTGTAGCTGCTGTGGAAGGCAGTGTCGTGGCTCCTCAAAAAATTATAAATAGAATTACCATATGACCCAGCAATCCCTCTCCTGGGTATCTACCCAAAAAATCTGAAAACATTTATCCATAAAGACAGGTGTGCTCCAATGTTCATTGCAACTTTGTTTACAATGGCCAAGACATGGAAACAACCAAAATGTCCTTTTATAGATGAATGGATAAAGATGTGGGTATATATACACAATGGAATACTATTAGGTGGTAAGAAAAGATGATATAGGAACATTTGTGACAACATGGATGGATTTTGAGATTATAATGCTAAGCGAAATAAGTCAGACAGAAAAAGCAGAGAACCATATGATTTTACTGATATGTGGTATATAAACCAAAAATAACAAAAGAACAAGACAAACAAATGAGAAACAAAAACTCATAGACACAGACAATAGTTTAGTGGTTATCAGAGGGTAAGGGGTTAGAGTGGTGGTAAATTAGTGTAAAGGGGATCAAATATATGGTGATGGAAGGAGAACTGACTCTGGGTGGTGAACACACAATGTGATTTATAGATAATATAATTCAGAATTTTACACCTGAAATCTATGTAATTTTACTAACAATTGTCACCCCAATAAACTTTATTTTAAAAAGTGTGTTCTAGAGAATATAGGACTAGTTCTTTATGTACACATTGGCAAAACTAAAGAAATATTGCAAAAATAAATAAATCACACAAATTTTTTAAACAGAAAAGGAAGAAGTACATTTACATTGAGTGTCCTTTCTAATATACAAATAATTAAGATTTAAATTTTTGTTTAAGTATTTAATAACTGAGTCCACAGTATTTAGACATTTAGTTTGATTTTTTTTCTGGATAATTGTTTTTATTTTTATATCACTTACTGCTTTTCTTAAGTTACCTCTTTTACTAAATCGGTATCTTGTAAAGCTTTTATTTATTGGATGGAATTTCATATTGGATCATCACTAATTTCTGTGGTCTTGTTTTAGGACTAATAGTGATCTTGATTTCATAAGGAAGACACATTAATCCTTTCAAATCATTTGTCTTACAGAAAACTAATGATGGTTGTCCTAATCACATAATTAATTTACTTTATCATTAACTTTATACCTGGTAAATATAATAGTCTTTGGATTTAATATTAAAATAAGATTAACCAGTATGGAAAACTGTATTCTAATTCTCAAAAGTACTAATATATTTAAGGTGATAAAAGTATTTTGAACTTCTCAAGGTAAATCTTATTTAAATCAAATAAATATAAAAATGGGAAAAAATGCAATGGCAAACATACTGATAATAATCCCAAGACTACATTCAAAAACAATAGAAAAACAAAATCCCTAAATTTTCCCAACTGAAGAAAAATTCTAAACCATGATTTCAGTCATAAAGGCAAATGCAATTTCTTTCATTAATTACTTAGATAACAATTCCATCAATTATTTTACATAAGACCATACAGTGGTAAATACATTGGTAAATTATCTCAAGTAACATTATCTTTAGATCAAATGAATACATCCGGTTTTGCAAAATTTCTTTCTTCATATAATTTATAGCGTTCAGTATTCCATTTTATTTTATTGATAAATGTTTGAAAATAGTAGCAGATAATAATATACCATTTAACAATAAAGAGAAATGGGTGCTTGGTAATAGTTGCCTACTAAGATATAAAGAGAAGTGGTGTTTTAGTAGCTGCTTCCATGGCATCTGTAGCAAAACAGATGAATGATACTTTGCAACTTTCACAGCGTACATGCCTAAAGTGCAGCAATTCCTAATTATAAGACTTTAAACCTAATGATACCACCATCCATCTTATTTGGTGTTATATGGATTCAGCCTAGGTACTATTTTTCCATTATAATTTATAAAAGTCTTGGCTAAATCCAATATTAAGTCTCAGTGTGGAACAGCCTTTGTTTTTGTGTTTAGATGCTGAATTTTTCACAAAAATGGCACAAAGAGCCATTTTACTATTTTGTTTATTATAAAGTTAAGAACAAAGTATCTCTAAGGAGTCATGATTTACAGATGAACATATAAAGGTTATCAGCTACTATCTGACTGCTGAATTTATACATTATGGAAAGCAAGGAGATAGGAGATTTTCAAAGAAAGAATTATGAAAGTTTAAGTTATTATTTCACTAGAGTGCATATAAATATAATGCTTTCAGAACATATGGCATTTAATTTGGTATAGTAATATGTGGTAATGTTTTAATAAGATAATTATATTAGTTTTGACCTTTTAAGTATTTTGTAACTTCTTTTAAAAACTATGGACTCATATATGCAATTGCATTATAAAATAATTGTCTTTTCCCTTTTTATTTGATCAGCATACTACCCCTAAAAAAACCTATGCAAAGAGCATAGGTAGTCTTATACAGGTGACCATGACTAAGAGAATTCTTCATTCTGTAATGGATGCATTTTATAATGGATAAATTCCTAAATAGCACCTAGTAAAAAAATAAGCCAATATCATTTATAAAATTTTCTTCAAAATTTGAAGTATTATTTTGAAACTAATGATTTTATCCTATGGATATGTAAAAGAGAATGTGGTATATATGTGTGTGTTTCGAGAGTATATGGGTACAATGAAATTCCTTTAATGTACAGATGGAAGTTTATGTTGGTTTCAGTAAAGACCAGAACATAATGGTAACATGAATAACAAATAATAGCATCTGGCACTTTTAACATTTTAAGCCCTGAAATCTTTGGAGAACTGACAGTTGAATGAAACTGACAGCCCTATTTTTCAGTACTTTCCTTTCGAGATATTTTGAGTTTTTTCCAGATTCAGGATTTTTTTTTTTTTTAAGGGGGCATCTGGACAGGCTATTTCACTGAGAGAGACAGACAATATTTTCTGAAAATTACCACCAAAATTAAGCAACTGTTGTGCATATGAGCTAGATAACAACGAATTAGAAATAATCGCTCAATTTCTGGTTGTGTGTGTATATGTGTGTGTGAGTGTCATGTGGAGTGGGATGTGATGAGGTAGTAGAGGAGGCAATAGAAGGATGAGGATGTGGGAGCAGGAACAGACCACAAGCCAGTGTTCAATATATCATCTGGGCCACGTGCAGCCATCCAGTAAATCTCATTGGAAATGACAAGCATGGACAAGTCCCTGTAACTGGTTGTGTGGTCACATCCTGTGGATCTATGTCAAGCTGTCCTCGTAAGCATCGTAGACCACTTCTGCCTCCACCACACCCTGCCATATACTATGTCTTCATTATTCTCTTTATTTATTTCCTTTCTAACATGTCTCAATATTCCCTAGTCGTTTCCATTTTCTGGTGTTTTTCTTTTGTTTTGTTTTGTTTTTTGTTTTGCTTTGTTTTTCTACTTTTTTTCTCTCTTTTTTCTCCCTTTTCCCTTTTTCTTGCTTTAGGGAAGCCCAGGCTCATTATTTTAATTACCACATAACCAAGGACCAACAATTTTATTTCCTTGAGCCTCAATTTTCTCCTCTAAGAACTTTGATAATAATCCTGCTTCTCAGTATTGTTAAAATAATGAGACACTGAATATAAAAATCCTTTATCTTTTTCTTCCTGAATGTGGTATCCTTCTGCTACCTTTGCAACAAGGACATTGAATACAATCTACTTTTTCAAAATAATTCCTGTCAAGTACCACATTTTTAATTTTTAAGATACAGAACAGGATGTGAAAAATATTCTCTATTAACAGATTACCTTGGCACAGAACAAGAAACAAAGAACAAAAGGTGAGAAACTGCACTTAGGAGTTACAGTGATCCAGAAGCACTCTAGTGTGTACCCCCATTGGCTATAGCTTTCCCAAGCAATGAGTCACCCATGTTCAGGTAACTGTGACAACAAGCATTAAGCTTAAAAAATATTTTGTCAACTGAAACCTAGGGCAAGCACTTTGACTCCAAGAACTCACTAAGCATCTCCAAATTCCTCTTTATTATTTTCTTTTCTTATTTTATTTTTTTTAATTTATTGGGGTGACAATTGTTAGTAAAATTACATAGATTTCAGGTATACAATTCTGTATTACATCACCTATAAATCCTATTGTGTGTTCACCACCCAGAGTCCGTTCTCATTCCATCACCATATATTTGATCCCCCTTACCTTCATCTCCCCCCCAACCCCCCTTACCCTCTGGTAACCACTAAACTATTGTCTGTGTCTATGAGTTTTTGTTTCTCATTTGTTTGTCTTGTTCTTTTGTTGTTTTTGGTTTATATACCACATATCAGTGAAATCATATGGTTCTCTGCTTTTTCTGTCTGACTTATTTCTCTTAGCATTATACTCTCAAGAGCCATCCATGTTGTCACAAATGTTCCTATATCATCTTTTCTTACTCCCGAATAGTATTCCATTGTGTATATATACTACAACTTCTTTATCCATTCATCTATCAAAGGACATTTTGGTTTTTTCCATGTCTTGACACCATAAACAAAACTGCAATGAACATTGGAGCACACGTGTCTTTATGTGTAGATGTTTTCAGATTTTTCGGGTAGATATCCAGGAGAGGGATTGCTGGGTCATATGGTAATTCTATTCGTAATTTTTTGAGGAACCTCCACACTGACTTCCATAACGGCTGCACCAGTCTGCATTCTCACCAACAGTGTACGAGGGTTCCTTTTTCGCCACAGCCTCTCCAACACTTCTTACTATTTGTCTTGTTGATGATAGCCATTCTGACTGGGGTGAGGTGGTGTCTCATTGTGGTTTTTATTTGCATTTCTCTGATGATTAGTGATGTTGAGCATTTTTTCATATGTCTATTTGCCATTTGTATGTCCTCTTTGGAGAAATGTCTCTTCAGGACCTCTGCCCATTTTTCAATTGGGTTGCTTGTTTTTTTGTTGTTGAGTTTCATGAGTTCCTTGTATATTTTAGATATTAGCCCCTTATCGGAGGCACTGTTTGCAAAAATCTCCCATTCAGTTGGTTGCCTCTTTATTTTGTCGATGGTTTCTGTTGCTGTGCAGAAGCTTTTAACTTTCACATAGTCCCATTCGTTTATTTTAACTTTTACTTCCATTGGCTTTGGAGTCAAATTCATAAAATGCTCTTTGCACCCAAGGTCCATAAGTTCAGTACCTATGTTTTCTTCCATGCAGTTTATTGTGTCAGGTCTTATGCTGAAGTCTTTGATCCATTTTGAATTAATTTTGGTACATGGTGACAGATAGCAGTCCAGTTTCATTCTTTTACACGTGGCTTCCCAATTCTACCAGCACCATTTATTGAAGAGGCTGTCTTCCTTCCATTGTATGTTTTTAGCTACTTTGTCAAAAATTATGTGTCCATATTTATGTGGTTTTATTTCTGGGTTCTCAATTCTATTCCATTGGTCTATGTGTCTGTTTTTCTGCCAATACCATGCTGTTTTGATTATTGTAGCCATGTAGTACAAGCTAAAGTCAGGGAGTGTGATACCTCCAGTATTGTTCTTTTTTCTTAAAATTGCTTTTGCTATCCGGGGTCTTTTGTGGTTCCAAACAAATCTGATGATTTTTTGTTCTATTTCTTTAAAAAAATGCCATTGGAATTTTGATGGGGATTGCATTAAATCTGTATATTGCTTTGGGTAATATGGCTATTTTAACTATGTTGATTCTTCCAATCCATGAGCACGGAATGTCTTTCCATTTCTTTGTGTCTTCTTCAATTTCTTTCAAAAATGTCTTATAGTTTTCAGCATAAAGGTCCTTCACATCCTTGGTTAAGTTTATTCCTAAGTATTTTATTCTTTTTTTCTGCAATTGCAAAAGGAATTGTTTTTTGTATTTCTTTTTCTGAGATTTCATTGTTAGTATATAGGAATGCAATGGACTTTTGTTGTTGATTTTGTAGCCAGCAACTTTACTGTATTCGTTGATTGTTTCTAATAGCTTTTTGGTGGAGTCTTTAGGGTTTTCTGTATATAGCATCATGTCATCTGTAAAGAGTGACAATTTAACTTCTTCATTCCCAATGTGGATGCCTTTTATTTTTTTCTCTTGCCTGATTGCTCTGGCAAGGACTTCCAACACTATGTTGAAAACCAGAGGTGATAAGGGGACAGCCCTGTCGTGTTCCTGAACACAGAGCAAAGGGCTTCAGTTTTTCACCATTAATTATGAGATTAGCTTAGGGCTTGTCATATATGGCCTTTATTATGTTAAGGTATTTTCCTTCTATACCTATTTTATTAAGTGTTTTAATCATAAATGGATGTTGTATCTTGTCAAATGTTTTTTTCTGCATCACTTGATATAATCATAAAATTTTTGCCCCTTATTTCGTTTATGTGATGTATTACCCTGATAGATTCGTGGATGTTCAACCAACCTTGTGCCCCGGGGATGAACTCCACTTGGTCGTGATGAAAGATCTTTTTAATGCATTGTTGTATTCGATTTGCTAGAATTTTGTTTAGGATTTTTGCATCTGTATTCATCAGAGATATTGGTCTGTAGTTTTCTTTTTTTGTGTTGTCCTTACCAGGTTTTGGTATCAGGGTAATGTTGTCCTCATAAAATGAGTTAGGGAGTACTGTCTCTTCTTCAATTTTTTGAGAGAGTTTGAGCAGGATTGGTATTAGATCCTCTTTGAAGGTTTGGTACAATTCACTAGTGAAGCCATCTGGTCCCGGACTTTTGCTTTTGGGAAGGTTTTGGATGACTGATTCAATTTCATTACTGGTGATCGGTCTGTTTAGATTTTCCAGTTCTTCATGGTTCAGCCTTGGAAGGCTATATGTTTCTAAGAATTTCTCCATTTCTTCTAGGTTATTGAATTTGGTGGCATATAGTCCTTCATAGTAGTCTTGGATGATCCTTTGTATTTCTGTGGTGTCCGTGATAACTTCCCCTTTTTCATTTCTGATTTTGTTAATTAGTGTCTTCTCTCTTTTTATCTTAGTGAGTCTAGCCAAGGGTTTGTCAATTTTGTTAATCTTTTCAAAGAACCAGCTGTTTGTCACATTAATTTTTTCTATTGTCTTTTTGTTCTCTATTTCATTTAGTTCTGCTCTGATTTTTGTTATTTCCTTCCTTCTGCTGACCTTGGGTTTCACTTGTTCTTTTCCTAGTTTTTTAAGGTGTAACATGAGGTTATTTATTTGGGATTTTTCTTACGTCTTGAGATAGGCATGTAATGATATAAATTTCCCTCATAAAACTGCTTTCGCTGCATCCAAAAATTTTTGGTAGGATGTATTTTCATTGTCATGTGTTTCTATGTATCTTTTGATCTCTCCTCTAATTTCTTCTTTGACCCAGTCATTCTTTACAAGTATGTTGTTTAATCTCCACATATTTGTGTTTTTTCCTGCTTTCTTTTTGCAGTTGATATCCAATTTCAAAGCCTTGTGATCAGAGAATATGCTTGGTATGATTTCAATCTTCTTAAATTTGCTGAGGCTGATTTTATGTCCCGATATATGGTCTATCCTTGAGAATGTTCCATGTACACTAGAAAAGAATGTATAATCTGATGTTTTTGGATGAAGTGCTCTATGTATGTCAATTATGTCCATTTAATCTAATGTGTCATTTAGGGCTGCTATTTCGTTATTTATTTTCTGTTTGGATGACCTATCCATAGCTGTCAGTGATGTATTTAGGTCCCCTAGTATAATTGTGTTTTGGTCAATTTCTCCCTTTAGTTCTGTTAGTAGTTGCTTGGTATATTTCGGTGCTCCCTGATTGGGGACATAAATATTGATGACTGTTATGTCTTCTCGTTGCATAGTTCCCTTTATCATTATGAAATGTCCATCTTTGTCTCTTGTTATCTTTTTCACCCTGAAGTCTGTTTCATCTGATATCATTATGGCTACACCTGATTTTCTCTGGGTACCATTTGCTTGGAGTTTCAATTTCCACCCTTTCACTTTGAGTCTATGCTTGTCCTTGTAGCTGAGATGTGTCTCTTGGAGACAGCATGTGGTTGGGTTTAGTTTTTTGATCCAATCTGCTACTCTGTGCCTTTTTATTGGTGAGTTCAGTCCATTTACATTTAAGGTGATTATTGATATGTGAGGATTTCCTGTCATTCTATCTTTAGTTTTCTGGTAAGGCTGTGTCTCCATTGTTTCTTTGCCTTTTTGTTGTTGTCTATTATTTCTGTATTGTGGTATTCTATGATGTTTCCCTCTGTTTCTTCTTTTATTACAGTATATATTTCAGTTCTGGATTTTTCTTGAGTGGTTACCCTTAAGTTTAAGTAAAAGAAAGTTTGATATTTAGAGTATTCCATTTTCTTTAGCACGCTTACTTTCTCCATTCCCATATTCCGGTTCAGGCCTTTACTCTCTCCCTTTTTATGTTTTGGTTGCCACAAATTGTCCCTGTTGATGATGGTCGAATAGCCTCCTTTAGTATTTCTTGTAGTGCAGGTTATGTATTAGAAAATTCCCTCAGCTTCTGTATGTCTGGAAATGTCTTCATTCCTCCTTTATATCTAAAGGATATCTTTGCTGGATACATTATTCTTGGCTCAATATTTCTCCCTTTCAATAGTTTGAATATTTGGCTCCACTCCCTCCTGGCTTGTAGAGTTTCTGCTGAAAAATCTGATGATAATCTTATGGGCTTTCCTTTGTAGGTTACCGTCTTCTTTTCCCTGGCTGCCTTGAGGATTCTTTCTTTGTCATTGATTTTAGACAGCTTCAATACAATGTGCCTTGGAGAAGGCCTGTTGGGATTGAGGTAGTTAGGTGTTCTATTTGCTTCTTGCATTCAAGGATCCAGTTCTGTCCACAAGTTTGGGAAGTTCTCATCAACAATTTGTTTGAATATATTCTCTGTTCCCTTCTCTCTTTCTTCTCCTTCTGGTATGCCCATTATTCTTATATTACTCTTTCTGATGGAGTCAGACAGTTCTTGTAGAGTTCTTTCATTTCTTTTAAGTCTCAAGTCTCTTTCTTCTTCCATCTGTGTAATTTCCAGGTTTTTATCTTCAATGTCACTGATTCTTTTCTCCATCTGGTCAACTCTACTACCTACGCTAGTTATTTCATTCTTAATTTCTTCTATTGAGTTCTTAATCTCCAGAAATTCTATTTGGTTCTTTTTTAAAATTTCAATGTATTTCGTAAAATGCTCACGTTGTTCTTTGATTGTGTTTCTGAATTCATTAAACTGCCTTTCTGTGTTTTCTTGCATCTCATTGAGTTTTTTCAGCACTGCAATCTTGGATTCTCTGTCATTTAAGTCACATATTTCCATATTTTTAAGTTCTTTTTCTGGAGACTTTTCACTTTCTTTCTGAGCTGTCTTGTTGCCTTGGTTAGTCATGGCAATTACTGATTTATTATTTCTCTTCCTAGACATGTACAGGAGTGGCTTCTGCAACAGGTTCATAGGAAGAGGTCTTTCTTTTGTTTTCTAGTACTTGTTGGTAGAATGTTTTATTTTCTCTCTGACTGCAGTCTTTTTTTTCTCTCACACAGTAGTGCTATGTTTTCTCTTCACTATTCCAGCTTCTCAAACAATGGGGGCATCACTGGGAGACGGGCTTCTCCTCTGTTAATAGTTCACTTGGGTTACAGGGAGCAGTGTCCGTGTGGGTATGTGGAGAACTTTTGAAGTTCCAAAGCTCTTCCTGTATCAGATTCAGAGCCCATGTGTTTCAACAGTTCTGTTTACTCCTGCAGGAATCTGCCCAGATATGTGGGGCCAGGGGTGGGGTGAGTTGTGAGAGGTGGCCCAGAGCAATGGCGGTGACCACCACCACAGCCTGTCCTCCTTCCACAGCTCCCTCGGCTCTGCCAGAACTAGTTAGGCTGTGAATCTGTGTCTGCGGCCCACAGTTCTCAGAACAGCAAATATTGTGTTCTTTTGATCTGACACTGCTACTGTTCCGCTTCTAGCACCGGGCAGGTGGGGGCAGGGTGAGCTCTGGGAGGGTGGGGAGGGAGCGGCTAGTCTCAGTGCCTAAGGCTTCCGTTCTCTGCTTGGCAGTGAGGGCTTAAACCACCATTTTCAGCCTTCTTCCCTCAGTCTTTTCTCTGAGGTCTCTGCCGTGAGCGTTGGGTTCAGCAGTGTTATATGCTGCCCCCTCAGCCCTGTGGGCCATAAGCCCTAGCAGTCTGAATTCTTCCCTCTCCCGCAGCTGCGGTAGTTCCAGGATGCAGGGAGATTGGAGCACAAAGCTAGGTCTGAGTCCTGCGCCCGCCTGCGCAGCTCCGTCTCTGCACTTCTCCCTTCCCTCCTCCCTGGCTCGCGCGATTCGCCCACCTTTCGGTGAATTCAGTAGTGGGCCTCTTCGTCTTGCCTGTCTTCTGGGCAGGGAGTCCAATGTGGAGTTATTGTTGTTCGATTAGTTGTAAATTCCAGGGGAGCCTTTACAGAGTCTCAGCTCACGCCGCCATTTTGATGACGTGGCTTCTCTTTTTTATTTTTAATGACATTGTATTTCCAGTTTCTAAATTCCAGATTTCAGAATACTGAGGTTTTAAATTGGAGCAGTAAAAGTCTGTACTATCAGACCTGAGGTAAGTGAGCCATTCTGAAAAGAGCGAAATCTAATCTAAACAAATCCATTCCCCCGCCCCCCATGATTTGCTTGGAAATAAAACACAATCACAGATATATAAGCATTCAATAAAAACAGACTCCAGTTGAATCCATAATGCTGCCAAGGTGAATCCAGATGATTTTTTGGAATTATGCAAAAAATTGAGATTGGAAGTAAAGATAAAAGTTTGTTATGAGATCTTATTTTCTGGTTGAGTGATAAAAAGTGTAGCCAAGGAGGTTTGTGAGGTACTAACTAGACCCCCAAATGGGAGAAGTCTCTCAGAATATACAAGGTACAATATTGACATTGCTGCTGAGGGCACAAAATTATAACCAATGTCAATAACACAAGATCCTAAATGGAAATGAGAGCTCACTTGTTGCAAATTTGCTTCATTATGAAATTTGCTTCATAATGTCAGAACTGGATCCGTATGTCTGACAGTGTATGAATAGAAAGGAGATTTCTGATGAACACTAAAGCATGGTCCATTTATAGCAGTTAAAAGGATGAGGACAGAAAATCTGAGTTCCACCCTGCACATGACCTTGAGATACTCTCAATCATGGTGGGTTTTATTCTAGTAGGATACATCCAAGAATAAGGATGCAGTGTGCTTACCTTGTAAAGCACTGTCCTTCATATGACATATGACTTTTTACAAAACCTCATCAACAGATCCTGTAACTAGGATTAGATTCCCTGTTAGTGGTGTAGGGTGGGATATGCCACAAGTCTATTGGCAATCAACTGGCTAAAGACTAAGCAGTCTTGTGAATTGGAGGTTAGAACCTCACCTTTTCTAAAGCTGACTTGTATGGAATAGGATTGAATCAACAATTTTGATCTCATCATGATTGTGCTTAATCAGTTAATGTGAATATCAACAGATTTCTAAATTATAAATATAGATGGAAGCTAGGTGTAACTTCTATTCTTTTGCACAAGTCTGAAATGGTGGAGGGGTGGAGTGGAGGAAAAGAATATATATTTGTCATTATGTGGTTATCACTTATGTTAAACCAGCTTGTTATACTTTGCAAGTGTCAGTTTTCTATTTATTAAAGTCAAACATATTTTTAAAAACTGTTCTTCTAAAATAGTATTATGATAGATTAAGTAAGACCATCCCTCAATACTTTAGGTGAATTTTAAAAAGCCAAGCAGAATAAAATGCCTAAGGCCAGTATGACAGGATCTAATAAGAAGCTGCTGTTGTATAAATTTCCCTCTCTCTTTTCTGTGATGGTATGTGTGGTTATTACCCAGAGCCTGCCTTGAGTCCTGGGGCAAGGGTGCTTCTCCAGGAACCCGTCTCCAATAGTGCCACATTGAGTTGGCCATTCTTTCCTTGCTACATTCTGTGCCTGTTCTTGCTACTCCAGTTATCAGTGTATTTGGTTGTGCGTCAGTCCTCCTACCAGACTCTGAGCACACATGTTGTGGAAGCATGTCCTATTTGGTACTGCATCCTCAGGACCTGTTTTACTGCCAGTGAAAGTGTGCTCAGGGAAGGAAAGAAGGAAAGGAGGGAGGGAGGGAAAATTGGAAGCAACCCAATAGTGCAATCAATACTGGTTATGTCAACTTATGCTCTGAGATGTTAAAGCATATGCTAAAATCAAATTAGACTTCTCTCAAAAGTTTCTGAACTCATAAAGCTGAAAAAAGTGGTGCATACTTCCAAAGAGAATGGCTATTTCAGTTCTTTAAACATGTAAATTGGCAAGTATCAATAACCTGCCTAACAAATAGCAAAACAGAACCACTTACTATAATAATTAGGGTCATATTTGCAATGACATAGAGTCTAAACCACAGAGGGTTCTAGCCATGAATTCTTTTGAATGACACTAAGTCATGCTAATCAGGCCAAACCAGTTAGCTCAAACTTTGGAGATGAAGGCTACATCAATTTCTGCACAGTCACAACATCTGGCTTTCAGGGTGAAACCACCTCCAAGATAATCAAACTCACAAATGCATGTCCTTGACTATGGGATTGATATAACTCAGACATCCAAAATTCATGATCCAATATCTCAGATTATGATTCTATACAGTCGTCCCTCAGTATCTGCAGGGGATTGGTTCCAGAACCCTCCACAGATACCAAAATTCATGGATGCATAACTCCCTTATATAAAATGGCATAGTATTTGCACATAATCTACACACATCCTCCTGCATATTTTAAATCATCTCTAGATTACTTATAATACCTAATATAATATAAATAATATGTAGTTTTTTATACTGTATTGCTTAGAGAATAGTGACAAGAAAAAAAAAGTCTACATGTTCAATACAGACACAACTATTGTAAGTTTAACTACATAGCACACGTCAACAACAATATAAATTGTTTTCAGATTTTCTATCCCCAGGTGGTTGAATCTGCAGATGCGGAACTCGTGGATAAGGAAGGCCAACTGTACACAGTTATGCTAACACAGTGCCTTCACAAAACCAAGGAAATGAATTTGACATGATTCTTATTTGTCTCTGAATTGATTTCATTTTTCTATCTTCTAGTACAGAAAGAATTCGTAAGCTGGCATTTCAGTGTTGAGTGATACATTGCCCCTTACAGGCGACTGTATCCGGAAGGATATATAATATAATTTCTCGTGCAGTGCACACAACTGCAACCATAATGGGGATAAAATTCACTATAATAACATGTCAGTTTGGGCAAATGACAGGAAAAAGTTGGATTCATTCATAAATATCCTTCCGATATAGAAAATGATCACTTTACCAAAACCGAAAACAAGGTACAGAATGTTGTATAATCTAAACAGGAATGTGAAAAATAATTTAGGAGGAAAAAGCTAATAATACTCTCCAATCACGTTCTGTCTTAAACTTATTGACATATTGAAACAATACCTCTTTCTCCTCCTCTGTCTTCCCATGAGTTTTGCTATAGTTGATAGGAGTATCCCAGCCCTCTTGATCACAGAGAGCCTGATAGAATGCTGCATTGACCAAAATGCTGCTTGTTTTGAATGGGGAAGAGGAAGGAGTTGGAATAGAAGTGTTAGAGGAAGTTAGGGATGCAGCTTTGTCCAAGGTTCGATTTTTTTTCATGCTTAAGTCCAATGTGCCATTTTCATCCACTTCTATCTCGGCTCCCTGGTATACAATAGGAAACAGAAAAACATTTAAACAGTTTACAGTCATAGACTAGCCATGTGGGGCTTTTAAGGGATAATTTTAAATGCAAGCTTTTATGTAAGTATATCTGATTTTAAATATAGCTTTCTGATTTGCTGTGGCTAACATTCAATTCTTAGGCAGACTCTTAAGAGCAGCCCCATTAGTGAGCTTCGTGTTTCTAGGTTTAAACAAAGTAAGCCTAACATAAATAAGATGTTCCAAATACTAAATGTATTGGCTAAACCTATTATACATATTTTTAAGTTTAGCTTTAAATCTTCTTTGCTAGTTTGCAGGATTCATCATTTAAACCATTTAATGCTTGAGCTTATAAAAAGGCACAACACTACTTCCCCTTCCCCCTAATCACAATATTACTCTAACATGAGAAACATGCAAAAATAACTAGCTGGAAGAGAAATTTTATTGGAATATTAGATCAATATGATGGTAGCATTTTACTCTGGGTTATTTGAACCAGAAAACCTTTGTTGAATTTTGGGGGGCAGGTTGAGGGAGGCAGGCATGCAAACCATAATTCACTCTGGGGGCCTTTAGGTAATATCTGCCTGCATGACTGCTCAGAGTTCAAGTTTTACAGTGAAAACTTTAGAACAAAGGTGATTATTTTCTAGATACTTAGTATGAGACTTAAAACTAATTCTCCTCACATTTCTTTTTCGGATACTTTTGGCTAAACTTTTTGTTGTCGTTGTTTAAGTTTATGTCCCAACAAACTGCCCATGTGCTCTGGATATTTTGCAAGGTACATGCTATAGGATGGCTTCTATGGCATCATAGATTGTGAACATTGCCAGGCAACAATTCTTAGAATTTGGGAAGAACATGCTTGTCATTTTCCCAAGTGGGTCAAATGAATACCTTTCTGGCATTTTCACCATCATACATCAATTTACATTTAACTTCTGGACACCTTCTCTACTCTTTTTCCTTTTGGCTGGCAAAGCAGGAGTCTTCTTTGGATGTGTTAGCAAGATCCCTAATGCATGTGGAGCCAGTTACTTCCCAGGGGATTTATTTTAACTCCCCATTTACACTGTGCCCACACCTCCCCACCATCCCCCATCCCTGCCCCAAGAGTTGCCATTGTGTGGCCCACAATAGCTGGGCTTAGTGCTTACTCACTGTTTGCCCCTGATTTAGGAAATAAAAGCACCTCTTCTGTTTGCTTGTTTTACCTGTAAAGTTCCTATTTTTCAATCTCTCAGCCTACAAGATAGATATGCTTTATTATTATAAATTATATTTATATTTGTATTAGGAGGCAAATACACTTCTAATATGTTTGTACTAAGATGCTTTGGCCATATCTTTCTGTCCTTTTTAGTAAATAGTTTAATCTCCTGTGATAGTTTTAAGCCCTGAATTTAACAGTACAGTTTATCCAGGATAATAACTTAGTAACCACAACATCTTATGCCATCTATATAAAATCAAATACATTTTTATACCAGCATTAATAAACCTTAGTTACAAAAATCCAAGATATTAACCATATCAATGCCATGTGCTCTCTCCATGATATAATAATGTATTCCGCCATCAGCATATCAAAACAATTATTGGCTTCATTGTGACATATAACTAAAGCAATGAAATAGAGCTATAGCAATCAAGTTTAATAACCAATGTAAAGTAAATTGCTAAATACTGTAGTTGCAGACATTTTTCATAAAAAAAAAAAAAAAAACTTGGGTTAAGACTGCACAACCAACATGCACATAAAATTCCAGACCTCTGTGACAGATGGCTTAGCAAAAAGAAGCCATGTGACTGGGCTGCAGAGTTTTATAGTACAAAACCCATAAATAGTGCAAATTTGATCTCGCTGAAAAAGATATCAATTATTCCAAGGCAACACTAATATATATTTTAGTTTTTACAGAAAAAGTTCCAAATAGTAAATTAAAAAAAAAAAGTGTAGTTGTTGTAATTATACATCATGAGTAATCATGTGCTGGTTGAAAAAGAAAGAAAATCATTCCTAATGTTTAAAAGAGGCACTTTTCTACAGCCTGAGCTCAAGCCGGCTGCTCAGAGCACCTGACGGGAGAGAGCCGGGCCACACATTTGGGTAGCAGAGTACAGATGGGCTTTAAGTGAGCACACAGATGCATTCAACAATTACACACAGTACCAGAGAAGCGTCCCTTTCTGCTCATAGATGGGTGGATCACATGTTTACTGCATGGAGTTTTATTCAGTGCAGTATCAATACTTGTCTCTGTGCTTAAAACTCCAAATGGCAGGACAACCAGGAGAGGGTATGCAGGAGGCCACGGGAGGAGGTGGCAGTAGTTCTACAGCTGACACGGAGGCCTGCCCCCCAGACTTTTAATATTCTAATTTCTCAGAGTGCTACTTGGGATCCTTACTTTATTCATTTAAATTAAGTTTTTCAGTTTTTTCGAGGGTAGGCATACGTCTACTACTATTCACGTACTTTCCAACTTATGAGCATATCAAAGACCATTTATTTCATCCACTTTCAAGCTTCAGATGATACCTATGATTTATTTACGCATTAAGTTGTTGAGAAAACACTTAATATTTTTGAGCTACTATATTTTGAGGAAAAGAAAATGGAAAAACTATGTTGTTCCTGCCTTCAAGGAGCTTATTTTATACATATAAGAGATTTGTAGTGAAAAGTATTTAATAAATATGTTATAAATTAGTATTAAACTGAAAGTTGACATAATTACTCATTATAATCCTTATTTGTACTATAAATAAGAAGTGTCTCAGTTGTCCATCAACAGAGAAACAATTATTGAAATTATGCTACATCTATTTAATGGCACATTATGTGACCACTAAAATAATTATAAGGACTTTATAGTAACATGGAAAAGACATAGCACTGTAAACAGAAAACAACCTGGCATCCCTACTATGTGTACAAGTAGGAAAAATAGGTAGAAATTTGTTTCCAGAAGAAGAACAAAGAGGAAAATACATAAATTATTGTAGTTATAGTATTTAGAGAATAGGTTTGTGGCTATTTTCCTCTGATATTTTCCAGGCAAATGATGATATTACATTGTTTCAACTATTAAAAATGTTATCATACACTCAAAGATGGTGAAGTTAATGAAAGCAAATTTATAATTTTAAAAGAGAAGAACATCTATCAATAAGGGAAAATGACCTCAAATTTTAGTCATCTTTGTTTGATTCATTGTTTGGCTTCAGCAATTTTAGAACATGGACCATGTAAAGGTTAAAGACAGAATTCTGAGCAACAAAAAAAAAATCTACACGTGCAGATGGAAAGCATTCAGCTTAGAACCATTTACTCAAGTGATTTAAGTAGGTAGCACTGATCATTATAATCTTAAATGTTCTGATTATGAAAATTATTAATTTTCAAAATATTGGTAGAATAGGAGAGCACTGTTTTCCTTTTTTTGGCAAGTTTTCTACCATGTTTCCCTGAAAATAAGACCTCGCCGGACAATCAGCTCTAATGCGTCTTTCGGAGCAAAAATTAATATAAGACCAGGTATTATATTATATTATATTATATTATATTATATTATATTATATTATATTATATTATATTATATTATATTATATTATATTATATTATATTATATTATATTATATTATATTATATTAAAGACCCGGTCTTATATTATAGGAAAGTAAGACCAGGTCTGATATCAATTTTTGCTCCAAAAGACACATTAGAGCTGATTGTCCAGCTAGGTCTTATTTTCAGGGAAAAAGGGTATAATAAAACAGGATAGATCACCCACCATCTTTTTCTTTTTGACTTGGCAAAAGGGAAGTGCAAAATGAAGTGTACCTCAGACTAGGTTTCTGCTGTAATTAACCCTGGCTTTCATCTCTCCACTTGTTTGTTCATTCTTACTTCAGGGTATTTGTTTGGAGAGTATCTTTTCAGGATTGAAAGCTATCTTTTCAAAGCAGGCAAGATATTAACAATAAACAAATAAAATGAAAATATCTAATTGTTACTAAGCAGTAATTGAGTATTAAAGCTATTAAATTAAGAGTATAAACTTGTGAAATGTACTCAATGTAAATAGAAGGGAATTCAGAGGAGAAATGTGTCTGTTATAAGGTATAAAATTAAAATAAAATTTCCCAAAAATCTTTGTCTGGGACTTGGAATCATAGTCAGTGAAAACTCTTGGGTGGGTCAGCAGTCTGTATACCACATAAGGACAAAATATTTAAGAAGATAAGAACAGGCATGAATTCAAATTTCAGCTGCAAAAATTATAGTGTGCCACTAGGAGAATATTATTTCATATCTCTGTATTACTGTTTCTTTATCCTCAAAATGAGATAATATCTGCTTCACAGAGTTTCCAGAAGGACTAAAAAGGATTAATGTGGGCACAGTGCTTATTTACAGTACCTGGTACATAGTAAGCATGCAATAAATGACAACTAATAATAATAATTTGATTGGGTTTTTGAATACTAAAAGAAACATGTCCCTAAACTGATATACACAGAGGTAAAGCATCAGTTACTAAATATCTATTTTCCCTACGCATGTATTAGTCAGTTCCTTGAAATCCTTGTCCTGAGTCCCTCATAACATTTCACTCACAGTATATAGTATAATCTGTCTTGATGTTAAAGTTACCGAAAAGGCTGCTTTTGGACTCTAACCATCCTGAGAGCCACCAGGCTATTTCTGATATTAGGCAGCAATAATGGCGATATGATATCATGTTGTTTCTAGGCCTTGTTCAAGCACAAAACAGACTTTGAACTTTAAACATTTCAAGCAACTGTCAATTTTTTGTTTTCTTTTAAGGCACACTGTGCATATGCCACTTTGTCTAAACAGGTGGGGAAAACACCAAAACAAACAACAGAATGCTTGGCAAGCAGCAGTGATTAGGATAAAGATAGACTGTGAAGTGTGTTTCTACCTCTGTTGATGAGGGTAGGAGGAAGGATGGAAAATGGGGAATGTCTCTGATGCATGCTGGCACAGGCTCTCACGGGGCTGGAAGAAATCGCTCAGCAAACTCAACAAACCCAGGATGCTCACTCCTTGCCTACTGCCCATTTTGATTGAATGCTGGGATCTTATCAGTACCAGCAGTCACCAGACTAAAGGGGGAAGCTGTGGTCCATCCATGTTTTACAAACTCATATTAATTCCAAATTAAAATAAAGGACATTATAGAAATCTTAGAAGCAACGAAAGTACTAGAATCAAGAGGGCTCATACTTCAGACAAAATTAACTTTAACTATTATGATATATACTAAGTATTGATATTACTAATTTTTTCACCTAATTTTTTTTAAGTATCTCCTCAAAGAGATACTTAATATACATATAAGTGATCTTTGGCAGTTTAGATGTGTTATGTAATGTAGGATTGTATTTTAACAAATAATTCCTTTAAAAATTAATGTTCAGAATATAATGGAGTTGAGCCTGGGCAATAATGGGCCATGTTAGCACTGATATCCTTAGCACAGTGTTGGGAAGGGGCTGATGAAGGAAGCATTTTAGTGTTAGGTAGACAGCTGTTCGAGGAAGCTGAGAAGCTTTGGAAGGAGAACACTGTAGAATATCCACGTCATCTGTCCATTGTTTTTAGTGTGTAGGAACTCAGAGCTCTCTTGCCCCTCTGAAAACAGCCTCTGCTTCCTTTATCTTCCATAAGAGTAGGAATTTTGAAAATCATGAATACAGATCTCTTACTAAACTTGAAATCAGTTGAGAAAAAAAAATCTGTATTAGCCCCAAGTGGGTATGAAGGCAATTTCGAAGTTAGTGTCCTGAGGCTTAATTAAAAAAAAAGGTTATGTCTGTGTGACATCATGATCTGTAATTTGCTCTTCTATTGGGCTCTTTAAGCTACTTCACAGAAGCTGATTATGTAAAAGAAAGGACTGGATGGAGATAGAAATAAAATAGGAAATCAGCCTTTGCTCACATTCTGATCAAATTCCCGGCAAAGCCACCCACGCCTCCTCTGAACATGAGGAGTGTTATCTCTGAAAACCTTTAGCTTTCTACCTAAAATGACCATTTCTTTTGTCCTGCTTTGTCTATAAGCCTGAAGGCAGGGTCTGTGATGGAATCTAACCTGGTCTTGAGCAGTCCAGAACTTAAAGACCTTTCGGTTGGTATAACTAAGAGTTCATCTGCCAGAATGTCTCTCTAATAAATCAAAAATGCTCGGCTATAGAAATCAAGAGTAGGGAAAAGCTGTACATCTCTACATCCTTTGTTTAAATAGGGAAATCAAGAGATCTATGGATTTTTTGCATCAGAAATAAACATACTAACAACTTGCCATGGAGGAAAAAAAATCATAGTAGAAAGAGAATCAGGCTAATATCCAATGTGGAGGGGAAGACTGTTTATACTTAATCTAATGTTAAGTAGAAAACACAGAGCAAAGTGCAACGCTGACAACAGAAATGGCCCACATTGGGTACTGTTTGATCAGAGGCCATTTTTCAGGATTAATTAATTTGGCTTTACTCTCTCTCTTTTTTTTTTTTTTTTTTTACTACAATAATTATTTTTTTGTGGTTTTGGAATTTATGAGTTTCTCTTCTATATTCAGAAATAGGATCCAACTAGGACAGAATTCTGCAAATTGTTACAGTTGTGTGCAAATGCATGCCTGGAAGAAGGATTCTGCACAAAATGACATTGTAGGGTACCATATTTATGTTATTTTAATAACCACTATGTCAAACGAGACAATTTTCATGGGAAAATGGTTTTTAAAACTTCCAGAACAACAAACTTCTTCTAAAAGTCAATCTGTGCATGTTCTATGTCTTCCATCCTCATCATCACATCAATGGTTTGGCTTCCGCAGTTCAGACTTGGTTGGAAGTTTGGAGGCTGAGACCTGCAGTGGGATTCCTGTAACACTACGCAGGTGTTATCTGCTCCATAGGACAACCCTGGCACACAGAGTGCTCCCAATAGGAACATAAAAACATACACGGGAAATTGGTTATTTGAATTTTTGAAATGTGCCAATTTAACAGTTACTTTTCTGAAGAGAAATGTATTTTACAAGAGAAGAACATCTATTGATAAGGGAAAATGCCCTCAAATTTTAGTCATCTTTGTTTGATTCATTGTTTGGCTTCAGCAATTAATAGAACAGGGAGCATGTAAAGGTTAAAGGCAGAATTCTGAGGAACAAAAAATCTACATGTGCAGATGGAAAGCATTCAGCCTAGAACCATTTACTCAAATGATTTAAGTAGCACTAATCATTATAATATTGATATTTTTATTTTCATAGAACAATCTACACAAACAAATAATGAAGTCCTAAGAAGGAAGATATTTTAGTATTTCTCCCAAGACCTGCATATTAGAATATCCCTTTAAAAAGGAAAAATTTATTCAGGTTTCTACAAATAAATTTAAAAATGACTAAAGTTGCATTTTAAAGTACCCTAGGTCATTTATTTATGTAAATAATTTTTGACTTAGATTCCTTTGTATTTGGATAGCTTGGTATTTTCTTTATGTTTTTTTAGAGGATATGTTTTTCTTTGTTTAAGAACCTCATTTGTTTAAAAATTGTTTTTGAGTGTTTTTTGGCCACCAACTCTTCCTGGGGCTTACTTGGCTCGTATTTGTCCAGAAGCTAATTCTGATTCTTCTGTCAAATGCTCCATGGCACTGTATTCCCGCTCTCCTGAAGGCCTGGCATGGCACAGGTGAGCAGCTGACCACGCCAGAGATGGGGCTGTGCTTAAAGGGAAAAAGAGAGCTATATCCTTTAATCGCCTAAGTCTTTGGGTTAGAATTTAACCCAGGGCGTCTTTCACTTAAAGCATGGGTAAAATCCCTTTTCCAAATAAGCCTGCACACTTTATTTCAGTTGGCTTCGGCCATCTAGGTGGAGAAATGATTTATTTTAACTGAGCCCTTTGTGTAGGTACGAGTTACTGACTCCTGCTTATGGCAGGAGCAGTTCCTACCCTCCCTCGAAGGATTAATGTGACTGTAGTGATCAATCCTTCTTCTCAAAAGGCAAGACTTGGAGGATTTCTGTTTATTGTTTTCATCAAGGTATCATAAACATAGATATTGATTTCTTGTTGTTAGTTGGAGAGGCAAGGTTATTAGAGAAATGTGATTAACTTCAGGGGCTTCAGAAATGTGGCATCTTCATAAATTTCACAGAATTTGATTTTGGATTTGAATGCCCTCAGTTCTCAAGTCCGCCTGAACTATCTCTTGTTGATTTACCTTGTGTCCTTTGAGATTACCAGGGCAACTTAGGCTAGGAACATGTGCAATAAAGTTTCATGAGTCAATTTTGCAAATATTTTACAAGTCCCTGTTTAATCCAACATTTCCCACTATCTTTGAATTGCAGACAGCGAAAAGCTTCCATTGTTCAGACTGATTTTAATGGCAATCCTCTTTTATTGTGTGCCAAACTCCTCAACACAAAAATATGTTTGAAACCTAAAAATTCTTTGGGGAGCCAAAGAATCTCCATAACTCACTTCTCACCCAACTTTGGTTCACTACCTTCAAGAACAGCCACTCTGTCACTCCTCCTTGAACCCTCCTAGCTCAACTCTGTCAATTAGTGCTCGTCTGAGCCTCTTCCTACGACAAGCAGGGGCTGTGCTTCAGTGGGGAGCAGTGTGGTAGTGAATGTGGTTAGGAACATGAAAGGCAGTTTATTCTTACGGTTCAGTCTCTGTCCCACCCTCCAGGCTCTTGGACTGGCCTACCTTGGCATGCAGGCTCTGTGGTTTGTTGGAGAGGATGTCTGCAGCTTCCCTGCAGTGGGTGGAAAGGTTCAGGATGGCAGCAGCTGCCGCTATGTGGGTGTCTTCACTACACTGACCGTAGCTGTAAGAGCTGGCACGGCAATGGCTCTGTGTGTGGGCGCCTGCACTAGGCAGTCGATTAGGAAATTTCCCTGGATTTGAAAAATGCTTTGCTGTTGAAAAGAGATTTGATTAGCAATTGCATGTACATGGTTTTAGTCATTAAATTGATTTGTTTTAAAGATATAACTTCTTGCATTAAAATATGTGAAGAATAAATTAGAACATTATCCATTATCCATTGGTACATTAAATGAAGTTTATTCAGATTGTTTTTCACAGAAGTTCACAGATCAAATGATGTGATTGCTGGGAAAGAATGCCTATTCTCTTAATATTTTTTGTATTTATGCTTCTTATGACAAAACTCCATAACTAATGTTATGGGGCAGCATTTGTGGCAAAAATTGTATATTAAAAGCTACACTAACAAAAAGAAAACACATCAGAGACTACAGAGTCTTAAGGCTTGTACATCTACAAACTATGTATGTGTGAAAACCAGTAATTCTAGTAGACAAAAAATGTATCCTTTCAATATTTATTTTCACAATTAACAAGTTATATTTAGACACGGAATTGCATTTTTATTATTTGATATGCAGGTTTGTTTTGTACTTAAACCAGTAGAAGTTGTTCTTCATCTAATTAGATGGAACTAAATAGATTGCAGAGCCTTTGCACATTCAGATAGAGCATGTTGAGTAAAGGACGTAGAAAATGTTCTCAAAGTGAACAGAAAGGCAATTTTCTTATCAAGGCTGAGCTTCTGTTTTATGTTTCTGTCATGGATACCAAGGCAATGCTGAGAGATAGAATTAAACATATTTCTCTTCACTCTGGGTGTTAGTACACATCACTCAAGGTTACGGGAGAAACACCCAACATGTATTGTGGGATCATATAAAGCATTTAGTTATTTATTTTGCTGTAAATATTGTTTATTTTTAATATTTGATCATTATTTTTCTTCAAATAAAATTTAAAACATTACCAAATTTATGCCTATAATTATAAAAATATGCAAATTTCACTGTTTTGCATTTTTAAACCAATATTCATATTATGAGTCTAATAGATTACCCTTATTAACTAACTTCACTAGAATTAAACATATATGTATATGTTATATTTTGTGTATATATATAATAAAACTGTATAAAACTATACATAAAATGTATAAATAGATATGAAATATACTGTGTGTGTGTGTGTAATTTTTTTTCCCGACTCTAATAGAGTCTCAGTGATTATTAATGTTGTCTGGGACCTATTTTTGGTAAGAATAGGTAAAATATCTTTTGGAGTATAATGTATTTCTCATTGATGGGCAAACTCGTTTCAAGTCTGTTTATCCACTGCTGGGTTTCACATGGCATTCTAGTTCTTTGAAAAAGGTGATCAGCATCACAGAAGGAAGCACATACTCTGTGTCCTAAGAGCACTCAGTCTAGGTAACTAGGTGTGAGATCAAAGGGATTCCGTGGAATTGTAAAATGTGTAAAATTCATGGTCTATGGAGGACACAAAGTGGAGAATTATTTTTCTTCTTCCCTTAATGATTAAGTTATCATAATGCAGAAATCAATCCTGGGTTTATTTCCAACATTCACTTTCTCTCCTTTTCATTACAGTATTCAACGACTCTAAACAACTTGAAGAAATGTGTTAGTAAAAATACCAAGTTTCATAGATTATAGCATGTTTGAGTTATGAACACATCTTCTAGGTGAATGTGTGAGCATTAGTGTATTAACACATTTTAAATGTTTTTATACCAATTCTTAAATTTTTGGATAAACATCTCTACAGCCACACATATTTTTTCTAGGACAAAAATTGATTCTTAAATGGTGAATTTCTTCTTCGACTTTTCACTTTCCCCCCTACGTTCAGTCTGAATGCGTTTGCTGATTTAAGTAATGTTTTAAGTAGTTTTTCAATATTTTATCTATTAAATTTCCATAGTTTCAATATGAATTAAAATTACTTTATTATAATAGTTATTATAGTTTTCAATATATTAATCCCAACCCCAGCCAAATGTGAATTAAATATTTTTTTAGAACTATTGTATTTAGATTCAATAATGGCACCATACTTGTAGAATAATTAATGTATTAACTATTCACCATATTCAGTGTAATTTCATGTGAAATGCTGATCAATTAATCATTGTTTATTTTATTTCATTGTACAATGTATTTTCTCTCCTCCCAGCATTAAGTAGCATATTTGAGTATATGTACTTCCTCTCAACACATACATATACATTATGTATGTTTTCTGAATAAGTATTAGAATTCAAAGCTTACATTCAGGAAACGGTGGCGTTTTCTGTCCTTGACTTGTTTGTATGAAGGGGCGTTTACCAAAAACCTGGGCATCGAAGCTGGCATAATCAAATGGTACTTTTCCAAATTTCTCTTGTTCTTTTGACACCGTGGCTCTGGGAGAGATGATGGCTTGTGATCGGAAATTGAATTCAATTTGCTTCACCAAGCTTGTCCTGAAGAGTTCAAAAGAAATGCAATGAAACTATGGGTCAGTGTATTAGCATCAGAATTTAAAGCAGAGCAGGTGTGTCATGCCTGTAGGTACTCATAGAGACACTGCACTTTGGAAAAGAGCTGTGATTATAGCATGACAGATCAGAGAGGTCTGCACCAAGAGTAAGAGATAGGGAGGAAGGACTTTGGGCTCTTGGTGGCTAAGGCGAGGCTTCGGTGAAAAAGAGATGTGCAGTCTTCTATTCACCTTATGTAAATACCATGAGGAACAAGTATTTGATATATGTTAGCTTTTCTTTAGAGAAAAGCGCCATATAACTAGTATTAGGGCACTGACAAGGTGTGCACGTTCTGCTTATCAGGACTGTTAATCAAATTAACAGTGAAAAGTCATGATTGTAACTAGTGAGGAAAAGTCATTATATTCTGTTCAGAAGAAGAGATGCTGAGCTCTGTCTGCTCTGTTCATCAGAACTGGCAGGAACCTAACACCTGAAAGGGGCAGTATAGGCACCAGAAACTTGATTCCTGAACTATGAGTTTCTCTTTAGGCTTCTCCCCTTCCTTGCTAACTTCAGTTTGAATGTTTTTGTTAATTCTAATAATATTTTAAATAGTATTTCAATATTTTATATATTAAATTGCCATCATTTCAGTATAAATCAAAACTATTGTATTGTAATAATCATATTTTTCAGAAAAATTAGCCTAATCTAAGCTAAATGTCAATTGAATATTCTTTTAAAATTATTATATTTGGATTAAACAACGGCATAAGTAAGAAAAGATTAAATACTACCATTTGCAACAACATGGCTGGATCTTGACGTTATTATACTAAACATAAAAAGTCAGGCAGAAAACCTCAAGAACCATATGACTTCACTCACATGTGGGATATAAAATTGAAAGCAACAAAAGAACAAGACAAACAAAGAAACAAAATCTCAGAGACACATACAACAGTTTAGTGGTTACCAGAGTGTAAGAGGAGTGTGGCAGAAGAGGGAAAGGGCGTCAAATATATGGTGATGGAAGGAGAACTGACTGTGGTGAGCATACAACGTGATATATAGATGATGTATTATAGAAACATACACCTGAAACCTATATAATTTTACTAATCAATTTCACCCCAATAAATTTAATATAAAAAACTTAAAAAAACATAAACAAAGACATCATATTTATACAGTATCAATTACAGCCAAGGAAAACACAAATGTTGTGCTGTGGTCTAATAGCAAACCAGCATAAAAAAATACATCTTTGAGAATTAAGCAATATCAAAAAAACAAACAAAAAAATATATATATATATAGTCTTTTGTTTTCTACCAAAACAAGCCTGACTCATCAGAATGTCAAACTTCTGATTATTTTTTTTGGGATTTGGTAAATTTTTTTTCAGCTGAAACAAAAATATTTGAGTGATTAGTTTATCTTGTAATTGTATGTGTAACTTGGTCAATACTCCTAATGCTGCATATATGTTCTAGTCTAAAATGATATTTATTTTTTAAGAAATGAACAAAATGAAACTTAATGTTATTTCTGTATTTGATAAATAACCTACTTAGGGAGAAACTAGAGAATACTAACGAAGAATATTGTTATAAGATTTAAAATTGCTAGTTATTCAGTGATTCATATTCTTCACTTGACATAGTCTTCACTCATATGATTTGAATGCCAATTTTGACTCTTAATTAAATCTATAGATGCAAATATTAAGGAAAATCATATCACAAAAATATTCCTATTATTTTGCATTTCAGTATGCAGTAACAACAATGAAGATCTAGTCATCTGTTTTAATCCTGAAATCACCTTTTTCACATATATGATTTTTATATTAATAAATGTACAACTTCACATTAAGTGGCATCATACATAATTTATTATTTTGCTATAAGTAAGGCTATGCAAACTACTATATATTGTGAAGCATCCAGGACCAATAGGAAATATTTTACCAGTAGTTATCAACTCTTGGAATAAATTTTTGTTTTAAAGAAACTATATATATATATATATGTGGAACAGAAGGATGAATATATAACATCACACAGTTTGAGTGGGTATGGGTGATTTTTGATGGCATTTTCTGTGGCAGAACGGATAAGTCAATCATAAGGAAAAGATTACCTGGCTAGTGGGATGGGTTTTGTTTATTGATGCAGAATTTTGATTAATATATGTTATCATATACTTTATTTCTTTCAGATTAATCTACATTATGTTGCCTTTGCATACAGATTAATTTCAAGTGAAACTTTGGGAGAGTCTAGAAGTTCCATTAAGTGACAGTATGATCAACCAGACCAGCCTCTCGAGTGGATATTGGTAGCTGAGAATGAAGATCAGGCTATAGTGAACTGGTGCCTGAGGAGTGACAGAGCCATTGTGTAGGGGCATGACATGAATAGAGTATCAAGGACATCATGGGAGAGTCATACCTGTGAACCTGTTCAGGACACTGCCTGGTTTGGGGAGAATCAAGCTGACTTTTGTCTTGGGATACTGCCAATTTTTCAGCTGCAGCAATTGGACAACCAGAAAGACTGTTTTAAAAAAAGTGGGAGGATTTAAGTTAAAAAGATGATGTAATTTGCTTTGGCATGTACCTCACAACATTCTTGGTACACACTAAATGTTAATCCATGTTAGTAGTTCTCTTAATACCATTCTCATACCTAAAGATCCCAAACAGTTTTGCAAACTATAGTGTCAACATCTGACCCTCAACCCCATCTCAGAGATGATAAATAACAAACTCATTTTTTAAATCAAAATATTATTTAAGGGAGAAATAACTAAATTATTCTAAAACTTCATAATATTTTCGATGAAATGTGCTTATTCCAATTGCAATGTAGCCAACTATAAATGTTAGCATGATAGTTCCATGATTTATCTAAGAATATTTAGCAAAATGGTAAGGACTTAGTTTGATATCATAGTTTAAATTGAAAGAATAGAATATGAAGGTTTCCAGCAATATGCTTATAAAACAAATAGTATCTCAAGACCATATGATCTATACATGATATAAAATACACATAAAACAATAAACATTTTACCAAAACAATTTATATATACACAATATATTTGTATATAAATGCACACTTGTGTTTTTAGTTGTGGTCTCAATGAGATGACTCTCAAAGAAATGAAATATTTACTTTCAACCAGGTTTATAGTTAAAACCACAGTATATTGAAGCCCTTTTGATACCTTTTAAATGCTTATTGGATGGGATTAAAGATATCCCATAAGCTACTCTTTTCAATGTCAAAACAGCCATGATGATGGTCCAAAGCAAAAGAGAACACACTCTACTTGTATGATTATTTGAATACATAACCATAGTCTTCAAATGTAACTTTTTTTTGTTAGCATAATTGGCTGCGAAATGAAAATTTCTAGGAAAGTAAATAATGAGGTAATTTTTTTCTTCTCTCTGACAAATACTTATGTATTTCAAGTGGTAAGGTATTTGGTACTGATCCAGTAATTTTGATAACACATTGTTAGTTCCTTATTTTATTGGTGGAAAGTTTCTCCCACTTGTTTTTGTAATGAGAAAGATTAGAAACTCATCACAATTACCTCCTGTGGGTATTGCGGTTGCTGTTCACATGTCCTCTTCCTGTGCATCCTGGGGTGGGACACTTGAGCACATTTTCATGCATGGCAAGAACTAAGAACAAAATATCACATAAAAGGAAAAAATAATATACCATAAATATATAACACACTAACAAATTGATTTCTCAACTTAAATAAATTTAGTTACATTATCCACCATGCTCCCTCCCCATAGACATTTGGGTTGAAATAAGTGAGCACATGCAGACTTCAAAAATTAAATTCAGCAAGCTTGTTCAAGTTTTAGTTTATCTAAACTTCACGTTATGGTTAACACTAGACTTAATCGAGACTATTCTGCTTATATTTAACTTAAACTGAAAAGCTCATAACCTTCCTTTCACATTTATGTGTTTTTCCCTGGGATGAATGGAAACCATTATTTGTCAAATAGTAGTTCTTTTCCTTTTCTGCACATTGTGAAGTTCTGAATATAGTTTTATTTATTTTCTAAGATATTATTTTGAAACTTGTCCATCGCCCCCTACTCTCCACCCTCACTGCCATTCAATTGTTGGTGAGAGGATGGTTGGGTGAACAATCAGGTAAAGAGTTTGGGAAACTGCTAATCTAGTGGGAGAGTGCTGAGATGATTAGATTCAGTGCTTTAAAAAAATGCTTTTGAGAAGGGTAATGTTGAGGCCTTCCCATCACTGTGGTTTGTATGATCTAAGAGGTGATTATATATATATATATATATATATATATATATATATATATATATATATGATTATATATATATATATATACGTGTGTGTATATATATATATATATATATATACACGTATAAATACATATATATATATATATATATACATGGATATATATATAATCTCCATGGGATGTGGAGTACAGCATAGGGAAGATAGTCAATCGTATTGTAACAGCCATATATGATGTTAAAGTGGTAGTAGATTGGGGGTGGTTATCGCTTTGTAGGGGGTGTAAATGTCTAACTATCACATTGCTTTATATACCTGAAACTAATAAAAAAAAGTAGATGTGACACAGATACTTCAGAACTTAAGGGGCAGCCCTTTCCTTTCCCTTCAGTTTCTTAGCTCATTGCAGGGCTGTGGGTGGGGAGACTAACTCAAGTTTGCTCTTGATCAGGGCCCTCAGCTGCTGTAGGATGTCCTGAGGCAACATCACAGACATCACATACCCCTAAGTGCCGAGTGGTTAGGGTGGACATTGGTGATGTGATTCACTTTCCATATTTAAATGATGTACGGAGGTTAACACTGTTTGTGGCTTCAGGAAACTATGCCTCCAAGTGAGAAAGGGCTCTGCAGTCCCACAGTGTATTAACCATGTCTTTTATTTTCTGTATCCTGATACTTGGACATCTGAGGTCTTGCTAACCCTGGAGAGATTGTCCCTCCTAGGGATACCTAATTCCTAGAGATAGTAAATACTTTACAGATACAACAAACAAATTCTGAGCCCTCAACCAACTGCCTCCTTCATGGGGCTCTTATATTTCAGGACACTCTCCACCTGCTCTAATCTCCAAGAGCCAGAAACCAGACAATTATAGAATGCCCCTAAATCCCAGAGCCCACTGAAAGAATTCAAACTTTTCAATCCTAAACCTGCTTACTCTGCTCTTTCCCATGGAAACCACAATAAAGGCTCTTGCCCATAATTCCCCCCTCCCTCTGCCCCTGACTAACCCAGGTGCTTCCCAGGTAGCCCTGCCTGGTGTGGCCTGCCACCTCCTCTCGGGTACTGTGAGTAACAAATTATTTTCTCATTGTCAGTCATCTCTTGATCTATTGGTCTGACTATACCCCAAATTTTCTATTAGTACACTATATTTTAAATACCAGGCTAGATGAAAATCATCTTTACACATAGAAAACTTTATATTTCCATTCTAATTCCAAATTAGACGAGAAAGAAGATAACTTTGTGATGTCATGGCATATATAACAAAGCACCTACTTCTTTAAGGGATAAACAGTACTCACTTTCCAGGGGAACCCGCACCTTGTGGGGGCATCCCGAAAGGCTGCGGTGATGGGGGTAGAGCCCTGTCACATGTCCTGTGCCATCACACCCTGGGATAGGGCATTTGGTCTCCCTCTTTTCAGGCCTCGGTGAATCTACAGAGAAATTAAATTGAGAGATTCATTTGCTTATACTTCTTTCCCTTCTCTTTCAATAGAGTGGCCTTGCAGCGTGACATTCTCATTTTATTCAGTTTATCATCATGAACACTCTTCTCACATTGCCTTGAATAAGACCCTCAACTAAGACCTGTGGAAACATAAAACATGTTTTCAATTTTCTTAGTTTCCTAAACAAAGGCTGACACAGGGCAAGGGAGTGTTAAAACAGAGATGGTTTTAAGTTGTCATGTCACATCCTGTAGTTAGAGCCTCATTATGAAAAATCAATTCCACACCATAGGATGCACAGGCTCCTGAAAAAAAAGGAAAAAGCGAGAAAGAATTTATTTAAACCAAAGCTATCTCCGTTTGAAGGAGTCTGGAAAAAGCCAAGTTCAAAATTACATTGTATGTTTTTTCTTCTTTGTCAAAAATTATATGTCCATAGTTATGTGGGTTTATTTCTGGGTTCTCAATTATATTCCATTGGTCTGTGTGTCTGTTTTTCTGCCAATACCATGCTGTTTTGATTATTGTTGTCTTGTAGAACAAGGTAAAGTCAGTGAGTATGATACCTCTAGCATTGTCTTTTTTCTTAGGATTGCTTTGGCTACTTGGAGTCTTTTGTGGTTCCATACAAATCTGATGATTTTTTGTTCTATTTCTTTAAAAAATGCCATTGGGACTTTGATGGGGATTGCATTAAATCTGTATATTGCTTTGGGTAACACAACATTCATTTATGATGAAAACACTTAAAAATAGGTATAGAAGGAAAAATACCTTAACATACGTTTATTAACATAATAAAGGCCATATATGACAAATCCTCAGCTAATATAATTAACAGTGAAAAACTGAAGCCCTTTCCTCTACGTTCAGGAACACGACAGGGCTGTCCCCTATCACCTCTGCTTTTTCACATGCAAAAGGATGAAACTGGAGCGCTATCTGTCACCATATACATAAATTAATTCAAAATGGATCAAAGACCTAAGCATAAGACCTGAAACAGTAAACTGCATAGAAGAAAACATAGGTACTAAACTTATGGACCTTGAGTTCAAAGAGCATTTTATGAATTTGACTACAAAAGTAAGGGAAGTAAAAGCTAAAATTACTGAATGGGACTATATCAAACTTTAAAGCTTCTGCACAGTAAAAGAAACCATCGACAAAATAAAGAGGCAACCAACCCAATGGGAAAAGATTTTTGCAAACAGTGCCTCCGATAAGGGGCTAGTATCCAAAATATACAAGAACTCATACAACTCAACAACAAAAAAACAAACAACCCCATTGGAAAATGGGCAGAGGACCTGAAGAGACATTTCTCCAAAGAGGACATACAAATGGCAAATAGACATATGAAAAAATGTTCAACGTCACTAATCATCAGAGAAATGCAAATAAAAACTACAATGAGATATCACCTCATCCCAGTTAGAATCGCTGTCATCAACAAGACAAATAATAACAGGTGTTGGAGAGGCTGTGGAGAAAAAGGAACCCTCACACACTGTTGGTGGGAATGCAGATTGGTGCAGCTGCTATGTAAGGCAGTGTGGAGGTTCCTCAAAAAATTACGAATAGAATTACCATATGACCCAGAAATCCCTCTCCTGGCTATCTACCCATAAAATCTGAAAACATTTATCTGTAAAGATATATATGCTCCTGTGTTCATTGCAGCTTTACTTAAGGTGGACAAGACTTGGAAATAACCAAAATGTCCTTTGATAAGGGAATGAATAAGGAATTTTTGGTATATATACACAATGAAATACTGTTTGGTGATAAGATGAAACAGTACCATTTGTGACAACATGGATGGATTTTGAGATTATAATGTTAAGCAAAATCAATCAGACAGAAAAAGTAAACAACCATATGACTTCAATGATATGTGATATATAAAACTGAAAACAACAACAGAACAAGACAAACAAATGAAGAAACAAAAACTCATAGACAACAGTTTAGGGATTACCAGAGATTAAAGGGGGCGGGGGGCTCTAGAAGAGGGGAAATGGGGTCTAACATATGGTGATGGAAAGAGATCTGATTCTGGGTGGTGAACACACAATATGAGATATAGATAATGTATTACAGAATTGTACACCTGAAATCTATATAACTTTACTAAAAAGTGATCACCCCAATAAACTTTAATTTTAAAAAAAATTACAAAACAATGAAGCCACCATATCTGAGAAATACCTCTCTGGCCTTGTCACTGTGGGTCCCTGGAAGCATGTGGCCCTAAGCTTCGGGTCCCAGCGGCTGGCTGCTCCTAGACAGGTGTGGAATCTGCTCCGATGAGTTAGTACAGGGAGTGAAGAATGCCATCTGGTGCCATGCCCAACTAATTGTCTGTGCTGCAGAGGCCCAAAATTTCAAAACCCCAGTGGTTTGTCATTTTGGATTATTTTGCAGTGACTACAGAGAAGAAACTGTTGATTTTACTCTGAATGCAGAAACTAAAGAACGGAGGCAATAGGAATAAGGTTTGGCAAAGAATCATTCTTGTGGGAGACTTAGAGAGAATGGTAATACAAAGAGTGGAGGCTGCCTTGAGTGGCCTGGAGAACAGAGTGCTGCCAAGAACATGGGGTGGGGGTGGGGATCACAGGTGCAGCCAGGCAGGGAATAGGGACACCTCCTAACACATTTTGTGAGGCTGCCATCAGACAGCAGCTTAGAAGGGGAGGGCTGAAGCTTAGCAAGCTTAGGGTTTTAATTTTCTGGCACACACATTGCTGAGGGTTAAAGGGTTCTATAAATATATAAAATAAACCAGGACTAACATGAATACCATGGAGATTAAAGCTAACACAGAAGAGGCCTTCTTTAGATATTTTCATAATGGTGATCGAGATGGTAGATGAACTTAAAACAGAAATGCATTTATGTATGACAAACTGCCCCCTCACTCTTGCATGGGATGATACCAGTCATTGGGGCAAGCCTGTCACTCAGCATTCTGGGTATTTAGAGGAACCAGAAGCTGAACAGGTATGAAAACCTCAGGGAAAGGACCAATGTGGAATGGAAGCAGCTGGAGGCTTCTCAGAACATGAGGTATAAAGAAGAGTGAATACACTTGATGCTGAGAGTGAGAATAAATAATCTGTATGATCCTGCTGCCAGCAAACTGCGGATGATGGACTCCCTAGCAGGGTCGATGGCATGTATGCTCCTGCTCCCAGCGAGGCACCAAGAATAGGGCAATGTCACAGGAGGCAGCAGCTGTCTCCAGGGTCAAATACTGTGTTGAGCAGGCATGCCTCTGTGATAGCACGTCAATCCAGTTGTTGGATTATAAATGGTCCTGGGCAGATGGGCACAGCAGGTTGTATGTAATGCAATTATTTGGCAGCATGGTTTCAGCAAATGGGAGGAGCCAAGGATCCTTCAATTTATCATGCATGAGGGGGTCGGGTGCAGAGAGAGAAGAAAGCTCTAAGTTGACAGAAAGGAACAGTGGAAAGAGTTCCTTGAGCATCAGGCATTTTTGTTTAATGAGAGACAGGATTTAAATACCATGATTTCGAGAATGTACTCTGTTTTCTGTGACAAAGGGACATGTTAAGAGTTTTGACATGGTCTATGATTTTTTGGATATATATTTTATTTAATCCAAAAGTGTTGCAAAATTTCAAGTTGATCTGGGCATGTAATATCTGTAGACCACTAGTCAAAATCTTTGAAGTTTGATGATAGTGAAATATGAAAGTGAATTAGAAAAAAGGAGAAGTAATGTGTATTTTGGTGCCCTTCCTCTCTTGGATCTCATCCAGGTGAGACCACATTTCTAAACCACATTGAAAGGTTTGGCATCAAGCATTTCTCCTCCTTGCCACATTATTTATCTACAGGAAGCCAGAGAGGGTGTGGGAGATAAGGCAGGGCTGGCACCTGACCAGGTGTGGTCCACTGACAGTCCATCATGCACCTTTGTCAGCAAGCCTCTTCTCTGTGAGTGAAAAAAAGATGCTGATGAAATGCTCTATATGGCAGAACCTGTTTGCAAGATAAGAAGAAAGAGCTCCTGTGACTATCAGACCTGGCTTTTCTTCTTTGATTTTCTTTGTGGAATGCTACATAATGAAGGTGACCTTATATCCTGGTTTGCCTGGGACTGTCCTATTCACACTTGATATACTTATGTGACTGTTCATATCACTCCCCTTCACTCTAAAAGTGTCCTTGGCTGTACAATCAATTGTATGATGACTACTTATGTTGTAACCTAAAGTCTCACTAAATGCTTAGTAGTAGCGACAGGAGAGCCAAACTTTTTTTTTTTTTTCATTTTAGAATTGCTGACTCATCTGAAGACTTGGGTAAAATGATATTTTAAAATCCTAGTGTTCTCTTCTTAACAGCAGAGTCACATGCCCAAGGTGTATGAAAAATTAGGATGGTATTATGGAGAGCATGGCTCTCATTTAGGACAAGAAAAATGGAATGCATGCCAGAGAAAATAGTGCCTCTTAGTCAGCTGGCTCCAACATCTGGAACAAGGAACAGGAAGTGAATACTTAATTTGGACTCTGCAGGCATCCTCTGGGCTAAGCCTGCAGAGTTTCCCTGTATTGTGAGCTTCACATCTTTTTTTTTTTGTCTGTTTTATACCAGTGTGGTCTCCATGTTGCATAGGCTTTTAACACCCCACGGCAGGAATGTACCCTTCCCAATAAGACATACTATTGACTCATGCAGCCACACTGGTAATTTAGTAAGTCTCCAAGATGAAGTGTCTACAAGCCCAGATTCTATTTCTTTGTTAATTTTTGAAACCAAAAAATCTAAAACTTCTACAAAAATGACCATAGGATTGTCAAATATTTTAAGCTAAAGCACAAGTAGCTAAAGTTTCTCCAAATACTGGATTTTATTGGCTGGAAGTTATGAATTGTAAGATGAAACATCATTTTGTGTGCTAGTAAGAAGAAAAAACTATTGAAAATTAAATCATGCCACACCCTTCTTATTTAAGAGACGTTGAAATGGGAAACTATCTTAGAATGAATGAAATCAAGTATATTGGAAATTATGGGTTGGGGGAATTTGAAGTAAATGTCATCTCCTTTTCTGATTTCATAGTTCATTAACACACACACACACACACACACACACACAGACAAGTTCAACAGTTGCATATTAGTGGAGTGCACAGAGCTAAATACAGTGTTAATATTCTGTCTCCATCCCAACACTGGCAATATATGTGCATAGCATTATCTTGCTCCTCACCATATGTCATTATTTTATAAACTGCAAGAGAATATCTGACAAGATTGGAGGTGAATACTAAACTGGTCTTAAAAGGACAAATTATATCATTTATTTCTGCATAAATATCAGCTATTGGAACATCTAAACCATACTAACACATTATTCTCATAAGCATTTTGGGGCCACAACCTTGATCTTCTCTAAAATACTCCTGCCCTAATTCTGTGGTTCTCAGACTTTAGGGTGTCCAAGAGTCATCTTAGAAACTTGCTTTAAAAATAATCAAGTTCTGGAAGAGTGAGCCTGATGGGATCTCGGAAACACCCATCTTCAACAGCCTTCTAGGCACTTAAATATCACCATTTGGGAAATTCACTTAACTGCAGGAAACATCACCAAACCCAGCTGGTACAAGGCTGGGAGGGCAAAGGAGGGGATTATCTTTATGAAAGAAGGACCACAATTTCCCTAAAGTCTGAGGAATAATTGTAGTCTCCTCCAAGCACATTTTCTCTCTCATTCAAGTAGGCCCTGGGTTAGAGAGCTTGTAAAAAGCATAGGCTTATAAAAGCATTAACATCCAGTTTTATTCTAAGAAGGATCAGATCATCCTGCCTGACTTGCTGGTAGTTTGACATTATTTTGAAGCTCAAAGGCAGTCAGATGGTTCCAGAAAGAGGGTGGGAAAGAAAAACTAAATTTCTGAAATTGATTTGACTAATACAATGATTTCAAATCCAGTAATACTAATGTACTTCTAACATGTCCAATAAAGTGCTTTTTAAAAAAATATTATGTATTTTTAAGAAGCAGTCAAATTAAAAGAAATAGAGGCAATGATCCTTTTATCGTGTGTAATAAAGCTGACTAGTAAGTTTAATCTGAGAACAATCTAGAGAGTAGGAAAAAAAAGAAATTGTTTATTTTACAATATAAATTAGTTTTTAAATTTTAAGTTGTCAAAATACTACCTGGAAAAGGTAATTAAATCTTACTAATTTTCCCCCAAAACTTAAAGCAATTTTATTTCTAAAATAAATGGAAAGACATGTCTTACGTTTACTGCTAAAGATTTGTCTTCCACCCATGTCAATAACTTTGGTTTGCCTCCTTTCCCCTGTTAGGTGCTCCAGTAGAAATCTGTCCAGCTCTTTGTAGGTCTTGTGAAAAACACAACCTCGCTCAGCCTGCAGAGCAATTGCCTGCTCCAGCAAATTTAAGTTCCCCTTTGCTTTCTCCAGGTCAACAGACTCTTCTGTCATAGCTGCCAGGCACTGGTTATCATCTTCCTCAATCCCAAGGAATGAAGGCTGGGCTTTGCCATCCAGTGGTTCCATACAAGCACTCTGTAGGTCTCTCCTTCCTGTTTCAGAATCACACCTGTTTTCACAAGAGATAAATTTGTCACCTTCAGTTTTTATTTCAGGAACTTCCAATAGGTCTTTTCTATTATTCACTAAAATATATTTTGGGCCTCTACGTGATTTGGTTTCTTCTGAGAAGTTGGAGCCACTGTCCCAACCATTCTCTGAGCTTCCAGCGTTACTTTCGTTATCATCAGAGGAGCAGAACCTTAGCTGGGAGTCATCCATTTTGTCTTTTCCATCATTGGAATGAATCATAAAGCACTGATTTACTTCTTCACTCTCCACTTTTAGAGATTGGATGCCACTGTCATTTAAGTTTTCATTTATGGTCTGAACAGATGCATTTTTTTCAAATTTCCCCAAGTTCCTTAAAGATTTGGCTATGAGCTCTTGGTAACAGCCATATCTGTCTTCCTTCCCATTGGAGTTTTCTTGTGCAGTTGAATGAATATTCTCATCCATAAGTTTTATCATGATTTCTTCTATGGAAAAATAAAACCAATATTTGAAAAACAAGAAGAAATTTATTTAATAATTTAAAATTATTTTAAGAAATATTTTCAAAAAAAATTCAAGGAAATTATATATATATAATATATAATTATATTATATATATATATTATATATATATGAAATATGTGAGTATGTAGGATCTGTCAATTTTTTAAAATATTGGGAGAAAAGTATATATCCTCTTAAGACAATAAAAAACTTACACCTTAATATTCTGAGAATTACCTTTAAAAAAAATGAGCTATTAGAATTTTCAGTATATTAAGGTCTAAGTGCTTCTAGGGTACTGAAGTAGATACATAACAATAACAGACTGCTAACAGTGAAATTATTGTTACAGTACCTCTTATATTTGCAAATCTTAGCCACCTAGAATGAAATCAAATATACATAATACTATACATTATAAAGGAAATATTCATAAGATTTCTCTGTTAGCATGACAATATATTTTCAAAGCTTATTTGGTTTATGTTTTATGTTTTTTGTCTTCATACTTTCAGATTTTATGGAATGTTAGCTAAAATACATCTACATAGAGATGATAACTAAAAAAATTCTGAACCTTTCAAGACTTCCTGACCACTTTCATAATTGTCATATGAAAATTCCACGCTGAGGAAAATGGAAGCAAATGGGAAAATTAGTATGATCAAATAATATCTTAAAAAGTAACACATTTTCTGGTCTGGTACTTGTGTACATGTGTGTAAAAAGGAAATGAGACAAGAGATGGGGATGGTTGGAGGATGTTGAATGTTACCTAGTTCTCGGTACAGGGCCAACTGGCATCTTGACAGTTAAGGAGCCCTGTGACAAGTGCCCAACAGCCAATCTGTCTAGGATGGTGCATTGGATCTCTGTGGTCTAAGTACAGTTGTTAGTGTCACCCTCTTTCACTCTCTGCACTGGCCCAGTTTGGGTGACAAGATTGTACGTATATATATGTCAGCCTACTAAGCCTGTCCCAGTGCAAACACACTAATTAAGGGTACAGATTCTCTGGTGACCAAATCCTGGCCCAGCAGGAGGTGTAGTCTAGGGAGCACGGCCATTTCTGTGTCTTAAAAGGCAGGGTAGGGGAAGGGAAACACAAAATAATAAGCCCCCTTAAAAACTGCTAAAGATACCAAGTGAAGTGCATTCTGTGTTAATAAACATCTTTGGAGGGAAGAAAAGCACAGCCATCCTGTGTGAGGATTGAGAGAGAGGGTGTCTGTGTGGAAGACAATGTGTCTTTTTTCGTCTCGTTTAATTTTTTATAAACATTGTCTCTGATGAGGACACTCAAAAACACATCTCCATCATCTTCCTTTCTGGTAATTATCTCCCTAAATCAACACTGGACTGCCAGGATCAAGTAAATATTGCCATAGTAACTAAAAGCATTTTTGGATGAAGGGAAGAATTTAGTACAACACTAGCCCCTTTAAATAATACTGATTATAGGGTGCAGTCTTTTGTTGGGATCTATTCAACACAAAATGAAAAATTTAACATTTTACTTCCTAGAAAAGAGCCTGGATAAACAAGCACATAATATTTGATAGGATGGTCTACCCTCTTCTGAATTCATATCAGAGAAACTCCAGGTTTAAATAATATATTAAACATAGTCTAAAATGCAAATGAAGTTTTTCTCAATATCACGGTTGGCGATTAAGAGAAAGTGTAAAGGGTTATGATAATTTTAAAGTATTATGAACTACAGAAAACAAATAAAAAGCATTTTCAGTGAATATGCTCAATTCATTGAACTATTCTCTCACTCCACTTAACTACCCACATGTGTACAATAATGATTTATAGACATTATACCTAATTATGCATATTTGGGCTGTGTTAGAGTGCTAACAAAAGCTCTAGAAAGCAACAATTACCTCTGTTGCTTAGCTACATAGTTTAAAATATTCTTATTAAGTGCAGATCACCAGAGAGGCGGGAGTGACAAAAATGCACATGTGCACGACAATGCATTTCACTGTGCTGCTGCCAACTGCTAGCATTTTGGGTCATTTCCATTTTACATAATTGTTTGGTTCAATTGTTTGTTATATACTAAAAGAAAATATTTATTAATTGTTCTTCAGGAAAAAAAGGAGTCCTGCCGATAGAGGTGTCTATCTCACACGATGGTTTCCAGGGATGCTCTGCTAGCCTACAAACCAACTTTCTATGTACTCACCTCTCCCTGGCTTTCACTGTAATTTTAAGGAAAAAAAAAAAAAAAAAGTTGAGTGAGCTTTTGAAACTGACAGATCTGTGACAAGGCACTTGTTTCTTCTAGCTTTGTAATTAGCTGCCTACTTTTTTTATGTTATTGTGTTTTTATTTTCCCCAGTGGCCTACTGATTTATCTTCCGCTTTTGCCATCGAAATAACTAAAAGATCCCTGCCTTTAGACTTAGAGGGACCTTGGTTTAATTCTGGGCCTGGTGTTCATCTCTGTGCAAACTCTGACAGGTCCCGTAACCTTTCTGATGCTACTGTCCTCACTCACACAGTGAGGCACACTGGTCAGATGGGAGCACATGGAAAGCAAATAACACCCAACAGGTTTTCAGTAAACAATGACTCTCTTCTCCCTTACTATTTTAGAAGATAGTAATGGCAGAGGAAATGTAGGACCCTCCACATAAGTGAGATGGGGCCTGTTTGTCATTTAGAATAAGTGAAATTGAACCCCGTGAAAGGGCACAGTCCATAGTGCAAGGAAGGCTCAGCCCAGGTCACCACCCATGCCACACATGCTATGGCAAAGCTCACCAACTGTCTGGGGAAACTGGAGTGTCAATGCACAATGAGCTATATGGAGGGGAAACCTCTATGGCTTTGAGGTTCAGAAACTGGGGTCATGTGGCTGGCCCAGCACCACCTGCCTGTGTGACTTGAACAGACCCATGTCTTCTGAGTCCTGGATCCTCATCTTCAATATGAGGATAATCCAATGATCCAATGACTAGATTATCCAAAGTCATCCTAGGACAATAAACTAATGCGTTCCTGACATGCTGTTCAATTTTTTATTTTGTTTAACCTGCATAATAACTCTAAAAAAGATACTTTCTACTCCATTTTACAGAAAGGAAACTATGGTTCTAAAGAGCTAAAGGCTTGCTCAAGATCACAAAGCTGGCCAACAGGGAGGTGAAATTCAGAACCAGGGCCAGGGCCTCCCAGCTCTATGCTTGTCCCTCTGTAACAAGCTAACCCCCAGATCCCACAACCTACAAATGTTATGTGTCATGGGTGATGTTTACAAAGTACAGCAACTGTTAGGAGAAACTGTTCAGAATACAAACAGACTATTATTTTCAAAAGTTTGAATATTTTCAATAGTGAAATTATGGAAAGATATTAGAATACAATTGACAGCTAACTCGCAATGAAAAACAATGATCACTAAATTATAAATAAAAATATATGAAAACAAATACAACAACAAAACAAAAACTAGCAAATAAACCCACCTCTACTTTCTTAATACCACAACAATATAGGTCAAGAAATTCCTAGTGTCTATTTCTGGGGGCAGTCAGAGAGTTGGACAGTTACCAAGGACAGCCTTTTCTCAGTCCTGAGTGCAATTTCAAAGTGTAAGGGAGATTCAATGGTCTGGAGCTAACACTTTCCTTGAAGAGTGAAAAAATAAACACCATTTTTGCCTAATATGTAAAAGTTCACATTTGTTTATTTGCTTTAAACCAAAGTCTCTACTCTGAGGTGTCTGGTAATTCTAGAAGGCCTATACTAATGGATTCTTGCATGTATATCGGCTGTTCTGCATTAAAACAACTTAAATAAAAGAAAATCCTCTGAAAATCACAACACATTTCGACTTTGACTCCTTCAGTATAACTGGATTTCATTATAATTAGATATTTGTTCTGTTTCTATAATTATCTGAGTTACTTTTATAGATAAATTAGTTCTCCAGGCCTCTTTAATATGTAAATCTTACTGGGAAGAAAAGCCTTAAAGAAATAAATTGTCTTTCAAAGTTCTAAAATTTGAATGGCTTGTCTCTTATTTGTTATTTATTGAGAGATAATATGTGTTAAAAGTATCATCTCAGCCCCTCACGCTCCTATAACTGACACATTTCCCTTAATCATGAGCATGTGGTTATAAACTGGGGACTCCACACTGGGTTAATGTCACTGTAAGGTGACTGTTCTTTTTCTTGTCTGCACTGGGAAAGTGTGCCTTTGTCCTACCTCCTGGTAGTACTTTGCAAACTTGTCTTATCTTTGCCCCAGTTCAGGTATATCTGCTCAGTTTTGTTCATCATTCTTAATGACCACCTGCAGCTCTTTGAAAGACAGACAGTTGACAGTATGGTCTGTAGTTTTGCCATCAAATGGATACAAGCTCATGATCTTAGCTTTCATGAGCACTATATTTTCTCTTCATCATCTGAACAGCCTGCTGAAGACACAATTGGGCACACACCTGGCCAGGTAAAGACATTGGGGTACCCAGAGTACCCCAAGAGATGAAAAGCCCTTATACTGGGCTTGGACACTAACTTAACTCTCTTTCCCTCTGGAGAGTGAGGGATAACTTGCTCAAAGGACTGAAGACAACTTAGAGTTTTTCTCTTTTGACCAGAGATAGGAGCATCTGTGACCTGCAATTTCTGGAAATGTGACTTTGTGATTTAATATTGTAGAAACTTAGCCCAGTCTATTGTCTAAAGGTAGTCAGAGCTTGGAGATAATTAGATTATGGAGCATGGTTAGCTAGGAAATAATTTTTTGCTTGTTCTTCAATTTCAGCCTCATGCGCAAAGTAGTTGGTGATATTCTGACGCCTGGAGCACTAACTACCAGGGACTAATAGAACTAACTGTGAACTGGGTAGAAACACATCCTAAATTTTTGAAATAGTAACTATATATCACTTAGCATGCAAACAGCATTTGATGAATGAGTGAAGAATTTAATTAATGAAACATAATGTGTGCCTACAGGTAAATTAAAATGATTTATTTGGGAAATAATGGCCAGAATGATAAATTTTCTATAGTTAGCATTTTCTGAATGAAGGAGACTCTAAATTGCCAACTTTAGGTCCCTTCTGCCATCCATTGCTATAAATATTTATTTTAAAAATGTTGAACATATTAAGGTCACAGTTCACTGGCATTGGTCCATGGTGTTATCATCAATTATATTGGGGGGGGGTAAATTATACTACGTGTTTATAAAACAAAAATACAAATACAAATGTTTTATTAATATGTCATATGTTGAAGCTTAAATGTGTCTTTTATTTTGAACGGTTCTTTCAGGCATTAGTTATCCATCCTATTAGGGAGTCAAGATACTCTGCAAATTTAAGGCTTAATACCTTTTATTTTCTTTAGAAAGGTCAAGGACCCTCTGGTGCTTATCTTTAGATATTCCACAGTTACTGATAAAATAAAATTGGCCCTCAATAAATGGATGCTGAGTGAAATTAAGTGTTTAGTTTTGTTTCCAAATTGGAATATGATTTGAACCACACAGACTGTATGTTCTACATAAATTAAGTCTGAGTCTTTGGTGCCAGGGCATTTGAAAAATTCGGGGCACTCATCCTTACTACCTGTGGTAGGTTGGTTGTTGGTTTCCAGAAGACCATCATCCTCCTCTGCTTCAATCCTGGTGTCATGCTCTTTGCAGTCCATGTTTGGGCTGTAGTGTCGGGGCTTCATTAGCAGGGATTTTCTCTTGTTAATCGGGACACCCGAAGCCTGTTCTTCAACTCTCCTCTTCTTCACCGTGGAACAATCATATGCAGCACTGTCGTGATTGAGAATGTGGTATTATAAATCAAGAACTTGGTAAAATATAGTTTACTGTTATTTGCCCTTTGACTTTACTGAAGCATAATCTAAAGTCTGTGGAAACTTGGGCCTAAAGGTTTAGGGTTCATTGTTGGCACTAACAACGCATCCATTGAATAAATTGTGGATTCTATTTTACTGCCTATCAAAATAGTTTTTTTTTTAAAAAAATCATCCTTAATCCTGAGTAAGCATATGTTAATCTGTGCTTTGCTTCGCACTATACTAAATACCTTGGGAGGGATGAAACAAGATTTGACTAGTTTGCTAATCCTAAGAAACAACTAATGTGAAAAATATACCACCAGATAAAACAAAGCAAAACAAAACAAAACAACAACAAAAAGAGTCCAGTATGAATAAATCACAAGGTTCTTCAATAGTTGTTTGCTACCCAAACTATTTATCTCTGCCACAGTTGCATATCAAATTTTAGATGCCACTTCCTGAGTTTTGACTTGAAAGAAAGAAGCATAAAGGGAGGGGACAAGTTATGAACATTCAATCAACCCATGTCCAGTCACACACACACACACACACACACACACAAGGTGAAAAGATGCTACATGGCATTTTGCTTTTTGATTCTTACCAATTTGGTACAAAGAACAAACACATAAAAGGAAGATAAATAAAATTGGAATTCACAAAAATGGACAATAGTTTATTCTTACTCCTGTTCTCATATGGTTTTATTTGGATATGTTCCTGAGGGTGGCCCTTTCAAAATAGATATTTTTTTTACACACAGCTCTCTCAGAATTAATGTAGATCATTCTATGTATTGAAGTTAACGCAAACATTCTCTTGGCAAGATCCAGCAAACCAGAGGGTTTAGCCAACCGTGTAAGTCTAGGAGAGATATGTATTAAATGCTCTAGGAACAAATTTGCAAGAGCTTTCGATGAAAAGATTCAGAGGAGAGAATCCTAGACTCAGAGCAGTAAGATATTACTTACTCCATCACTAAAAATGATGAAATACTCAGTAATATTGCTAAATAGACAAAGGCCTTAAATTGTTCTCTTAGAAACATCAATGCAAAGATGGTGGCCCATTCATGAAAATTATTTTATTATAGTCACAGATGAAAACTTCAGAGAAAAAAGTGCTATTCCTTCTAAGAGAAAAAAATTATTCCAGAAAGAGAGATAATTCAAGAGGGTTAGAAATTTCTCAAATAAGATTAAAAATAGGAGAATTCAAAATTATTCTGAGGGAGCAGTGTAGTTACTAAATAAGCAAATATGCTTTTGCAAAATTTCTTTGATGAGCTCAAATTAAAAGTGACCATGTACAAAGATGGAGCAAAAGAGGATATAACCAGATGACAATGACAGCAAACACATGTCTTTACAGGAAGACTGCAGCAAATGAAGACTTACATGGCCTGAACCTGCCAGTTTGTCAAGGAACAGTAGTCTATAACATGCAGTTATAAAGTAATGAAAGTGAGCACAGAGAAGCAGAACTGCTTCACACTTGCCTCCTTTGTCAAGGAGATTGACCTTTGAAGGAGGAGGGACAGAAGAAACATATCAAAAGGGAATAAATTTCTTAGTCATGTGAAATGAGTTCAAGAAGTTCCCTAAACTATTACAGTTAAAGTCTCCTAAATCAAGTGAGTTTCCATCAAAGATACTCAGAAAATATACAAGTAAGACCAGTAAACCATTATCTCAAACCAAAAGGATTTACATAAAATGAGAGAGGCTTCTGGCAAATATTATTCAGATATTAAAACAGGGAAAGAAAGTGGAAAGAGGCTGAGAAAGTTTACAAAGATGAAGACTTTTCAGTGTCAGTAAACACTGATTAATGATACCTGGGTCTCTAAAAAGAACTGGTCAGTCAGAAAAAAGTCATTTCTTTCTTTAATGGTTGGGGTGATAAATGAGGCTGCATATCTACCTGTAAGATACTTACAAACTTTGTGATGCTAACATTATTATCCAAATTTACTTATAAAGACAAATTACATTCCCGAAATCCCATATCTGGTAGTTGGTGGTGCTGATATTTGAATCCCAATCTGCTGGGCTCCAAGGCTCATGCTCTCCCTTTCATGTTGCCAGATTAGAACAATTAATTTGGGTAATTTCCATCTGCATTTGATAACTGGGTGAAGTAGTACCTGGATAAACCAGTCACTTCTCTAACTGGAAGGAAGCTGCCTATTACAGGGCTTTATCACGTGCAGATATATATATGACATTCATTAGATCTGGAGATGCTATTGAGCTGCAGCAATGAAAAACATGTTGCAAAATGTAATTAAGGCACTCAAAATGTCCATATCTGGAGCAGTAGAAAGAAACTAATGAGATGACATTTAATGGTAATAAAAATCAAGTTCAGTACTTGGGTCCAAATAATAATTGTGCAAGGAGGAAGCATATAAGGTTTTATCTTAAGGATTAGGTTGGTGCAAAAGTAATTGCAGATTTTGCAATTATTTTTAAACTTTTAAACCACAATTACCTTTGCACCAACCTACAAATTTAGCTTAAAATAAATTATTGTGCTTGATATTAACTGTGTATGAATTTCCTTAAATAATATATTAGCTGTGTAATCTGTGACAAATAATTGAGTTTTTTGGAACACCAAATTCCTTATCCATCAGACACGGATATTTCTTTTTATATCACAAGTTGTAGATAAAGTAGATAACTTCTGTGCTGGTAAGGACAAAAATAGGTCAAGTTAGAGTTATTCTGACTCCCAGCTCAGTGCTCTTTAGACTCCATCAATATCAGGCTGATATTGCTACTATGCAACATCACAAAATCTCTCCCTGGCACACTGCGCAGACTTATGCATATTTGTATGTCCATGAATGCATTTTCTTTTTTTACATATTATTTATATTTACATAAATTATGTTAGATTTATACATAACATTTTCTTTAAATCTCACACTCTGTGCATTTTTCTCCATTGCAAAGTAGCTATGGCCCAGGCAGCATTTGAAGCTAAAATGAAAGAACTTATAATAAATATTACCCTTTGTGTGTGCATGGAAAATGGTCCCTTTCTCTAGTTTTCCCTGAGGGCACACTATTTTGGCTTTATTGTGACACTTCACTGTGACACTGCAATGAGGGAAAGCCATGCTTTACATGTCACTGAAAGAAATGCCACAAATTGCTAACATATCTTCTCAAGGTTGCCAGAAATAATTTCCACTGGGTTGTGCTTTCCCATCTGTGGAGCTCTGAAATGTTAAGGAAATAAATGAGCTCTATTATCTATATTTTTCTAGTAGATGAGAAAGAAAGAGAGAAAATACACTCACCACTGCATTTATTGTTCTATTCAATCAAACTGTTGCTTTAAACATCCAGAGTCCTCCAGGGAACTTTATCAATGCACCAAATACCTTTCAACACTATATTTCATATCTGTGGTTTTTGTTTTATTAAAATATCTTTAAAGGATCTCTATTTTTACCCAAGGGAAATTTTTAGTTACATATTTGAGAAATGCTTCCATTTAGAAACTCAAATTCTAATTTGAAATCATACTCCATTTGATGAAAACGTGTGGCTAAAATATTATTAAAAAATGACCGAGGAAAACAACAATTAGATAACATTAATAATATACTTAATGCTGGACTTATGTTTAGAAGTCAAATTCATTAACCCTTCAGGTCTCAAAGAATATAACAAATTAGGAAACTGTGAAACCCCAAAATCTGTCCAATAAGAACTGGGCTCCAAAAGAGTTTTCCAGCTTATTTTCCACAGTAATAAATTCTCAGTGCAAGTTACTAGAAGATATGTAACAATTTTTTAAAAATGTATCTTCAGCAATAGATATATTCTGAGCATACCCGCACCCCCAAAGAATATAACAGAAAAATAAATGAAAGTTATTAATCCCTGAATCCAAGGAAACTATTTGCATGTTCTAGTATTTCCATGGAAAATTCATAGTGGGTATTCCTACTGGTTTCTTCTAATTAGGCAGAATACTACGGACTCATTGAAAGGGACCAGGAACTATGAATTTGAATGAAGAAGAAGAAGAAAAAAACAAAGGTCTGACGATTAAATAAGAAAAAAAATAAACTATTATTTTTTCAGAGACACGATTGGGGAAAACCAAAAATAATCTACAGATAAAACATTAAAATAAGGAAGCAAATTTAGTGAGGGCACTATTAAAAAACTTATTTGAACTTCTATAAACCAGCAATAAAAATTTTATGAAAATAACAAAAAATATAAAACCACTTATAATACATAGAAGTAAGAAATACTTAGGAATAAATATAACAAAGGATGTGTAAAACTCATATAAAACAAATAACATTTTGAGAAAATTAAAGATTTAAATAAATGGAGAAATATAAAATGTTCATGGAATAAAAGACTCAGTATTGCAAGATTTCAATTCTCCCAAATTTATCTATTACATTCAATGCAATCCCAAATAAAACCTCTAGAACAATTTTCTCTCTTTTTAGAAATTAACAAGTTAATTCTGAATTTGTATGAAAATAAAAAGAACCAAGAACAGCAAAGACCATCTTGAAGAAGAATGACGACAAAGTTAGAAGAGTTACAGACTTGGATGTCAAAGTTTATCATTAATCTGTAGTACTTAAGATGTGGTGTTATTGGTGCAAGCATAAACAAATAGACCAATGGAACAGAATAGACATTCTATCTATTGGGTCCAGAAATAAGCCCACACATATGAGACCTGGCAATTAAGTTTGAGAACTTGTTGCAACAATGTTGCTAAACATTTTTGATATCAGAGGGATTATTCATTATAAATTTGAACAACAGTTAACTGAACAACAGTTAACCAAATTTACTATTTGGAAGTGCTGAAAAGGCTGTGTGAAAAACTTAGACGACCTGAACTTTTCACCAACAATTCATGGCTCTTGCGTCACTACAGTGCTCCAGCTCACATAGTATTGCCTGTGAGGGAGTTTTTAGCCAGTAAACAAATAACTGTACTGGAACACCCTCTCTACTCACCTGATCTGGCCCCCAATGACTTCTTTCTTTACCCAAAGATAAAGGAAATATTGAAAGGAAGATATTTTGATGGCATTCAGGACATCAAAGGTAATACGATGACAGCTCTGATGGCCATTCCAGAAAGAGTTCCAAAATTGCTTTGAAGGGTGGACTAGGAATTGGTGTCGGTGCATAGCTTCCCAAGGGGAGTACTTCAAAGGTGACAGTAGTGATATTCAGCAATGAGGTATATAGCATTTTTTCTAGGATGAGTTCATGAACTTAATTGTCAGCTCTTGTATATGGTAAATTTATGACGAAGGTGTCATTGGGGAAAGGATTATTTCTTCAATGAATGACACTAGCTTAATTGGATATCTAGCTGGAAAAAAAAAGTCTTGCCTTCTACCTTACGACAAAGAATTTCAGAAGGATTTTGGATTTAAAACATGCACTGTAAAACAATAAAGCTTCTAGGAAAAAATGTGAGGCAATATTTTCACAACTTTAACAAAGATTTCTTAACCAGTTTACAAAATGCACAATTTAAATGAAAAAAAATCCTGATAAATTAGACCACATTAAAATTAAGTTTTTATTCACCTAAAGATAACAACCAGTAAGTGGAGCTTCCTATCAATATTCTGTTCTTGATCTGTTTACATAAGCATGTGAACAACCTGAAGGTTGCAAAGATTCATTGAGCTCTTTTCTTTATGATATATATGTGCATATATATATATATATATATATACATACATATATGTATATATATGTGTGTATATATATACATATATATATATATATATATGTATATATATAATACTCTTCAAAGCAGTTTTTAAAAGACCAATAAGAGTGAAAAAAGTAAGCCACAGAGTGGGGAAAAGTATTTGCAATTCATGTGTACTATATATATGCACTCTAAATAATCATTATATAATGCTACATCCTGGATAATTTGAATAGATGGGTCCAAGAACTAAGATGAAATTAGGAGTGGCTTGGTTTACCAGCTTCTCAGTCACTCACCGGAAGGATTTGTACATCCATTGTTCCAAATCTTGGCTCTGTGGGTCTAATGATCATAGGCCCCAAAAGGACAATACTTCCACTGGGGTACACAGTATGTGTTCGAATAAACTTTAAACTCTTACTGCCTCTCAGTCACTTGGACTTCTTGTGTTTAGAGATCAAAAGGCAAGGAACAGAGTCAACATCCTGGCAGGAGTAATTGACCCTGATCATTGGGACTAGGAAGGTTGCCATTCCATTTTGGTGACAGGGAAGAATACATTTGGCACTGAAGTGATCTACTGAGGTGTCTCCTACTTCTTTCTGGCACACACTTGACAGCAAATCAGTATGTCCTGCAGCCAGAGACTCTGAAAGTCATGGTGACCAGGGTCTCAAATCCCTTAAGGATGAAGGTCTGAGTCAGGCTGCCAAGTAAGCCATCTAGATTAGCAGAGGTACTTGGCAAGGGTAAAGGGATTGAATAGAAGAGTAAATAGAAGAGTGAACTTAATATGCAAAGTAAGTGAATTTGAACTGTGAAAAAGTACACTGTAGTGGATAGTGGATACTGTGGCATGCCACTAACCTCTCCCCACTGCAGGACTAAGGTATTAATTTCCCCCACCTGATGAGAGTGTTGGAAGCTAATGGATCTTAGCTGAATCCATTTCTGGGAATTGCCCTCAGTCAGAGAACGCTCTACCTCCAAATCACAGCCTCATGGGGAAAGCCCATATTCAACCTTGCCTTAAGACAGAAAAAACTGTGAAGAACAATTTCAGCCCCAGAGCTCCCAGTAAGAATGGCTGAGACTTGTGCTGCAATCGTGTTGTAATTCAACTTCTCACACTGCCCAGTCCTGCTTCCTTTTCTGCTAACAGGTATTCTTGTCAAGAGCATGCCTCCAAAAGCATTGTGTCAAAATTCCTATCTCAGTCTGTTTTTCAGGGAACCTAACCTGGGGCAAGGGCAGGTAGTGGTGGGTCGGCTAGAAGAGCTGGGAGCTTTGGAGCTCGCTCTTGACCTACAGGACTTAGACACAGTCCCTCTTATAGTCTGTTCTGATGGTCTAGAAGGTACATGGTCATGGCTGCAGTTTTTGGTTTTTGCTCTTTGCTCCATTTGAAGCAAAAAGAAGGAGACAGAATTCATTATTATTCATTTAGGAAACCAAGAGATATTGATGCATTTGACTTAAAAGACCAATGGTGGAGACATATGTTATTTGACAAAACAGTGTATTATTTTGACATATGATTTTCATATTGCTCTATTGGGATCTCTATCTGGGGTGAATCTTTATCATTGTATTTTCAATTTTAAAATCTGAAATAGATTGACATATTTCAGTGACTTTTCCAAGGAGTTTATTATCTCAGTATAACAAAACATATAAAAGTGTCAGACATGACCTCTCTTTGCTAAGAACTCATAATCTAACTTATGGAAAGAAAGTAAACACAAGACAACAATAACTAATAAGAGAGAATATGCAATTAAATTTGAAATGAGAGACACAAGGAATATATAAGAGAGCTAGGTCAGAAATAAAGTAGACAGGATGGATACTCTTCTCCATGTGTTTTAACAGATAAGCTTCCTTTTAATGATCTAAAATACCACCTACTGAAATCTAAAAACCTCATTACAAAAAGAAAATGTAATCTTAATATTATGCTTTAGAAAGTTGAGCTTTCAATATTTCCTCACTGCATATTTCACAAAATGAACAAATTATCCTAAATGCCTAAATCATTTCTGGTAAGAATTTAGGCCATGTATAGTCATTTGCCCCCCATACATGATGTCACATTAGATGCAATGCTATATTCTCTCTGCATTTTTAATTTTTTTTAATTTAGGAGGTGGTCACTTCACTTCCTAAAACCCTCTGACCCAGCACTCTGTGCTGTGGATACCCTAACAATTGGCAACCTACAACAACTATTTGACTCCACTTTAAGGAAATCAGGAGACAGCAGCCTGGGTAAAAGTTAAAGTCATATGTTCATTTGAAAGAAGCCTCATGATTTCTAAGAGAGGTAAAGGCCATCATAAATGACAAATTTATGTTTATGCAGTGAGGATTATAGAGATATTGTTCATTCTTCAAGCACAGTCCCTGAAGTTCATGAGTCAGCTCTCTCAGCTATGTTTTAGAAACTTGTGACCATGCTCATATTTACAGAGCTATGTCAAGCTATAGCATGACAAACAATAAACCTATAATTTAAGCTTCTCCTATTACTCTTGTCATAAATTCATCGAAGTTGTCGCTATTTATCGATGGTTGGCTTGCTGTTATGGAACACTGATTCCATTGGCAAGGTTATTTGATAACATCAGATTTATTAGAGGGGAGAATTCTTTTCCCATGAGGCCAGAGCTAATAGATGTTTTCTCCTCATTTAATTGGGATTAAGTTTTATGAATGATTAATTAATTGCATAATATCCACACCAGTTTTTTCATAAAAGAGCCACATATTAATAATGATGATAATAATAATAGTAGTAATAATAATAAAAATTTGCTCTAAATCATGAGGTAATAGTTAAATGGAACTAAGAACACTTCCCACAAACCTCCTGCTGCCCTCCTGTGCCAGGTGAACATATCCTCCTTTGGGATGTCCTTCCAGCAACAATGTCAAGACACATTGCTTCTATGCCACTATGTGGCTTCTATGCCACATAGTGTTGGGCATAACCCTCTGAATGGTAATTCTTTCTCCTAGTAACCTGGAAACATCTGCAAGAAAGCAGAGACTGTTTCTTGTCCATTTGATATCTCCTGTGTGTAATAGAAGGCCTGTGTCTTTACACATGTTTAGTACATGTTCACTGAAGTTGAACTCGACCCAGATGTGAGCATATAAACATGTCTTTGGTGCAAACATGAACCTAGAGAATTGCCTTTCTCTAGGAGATGTCTCAAAAAAAGCTATCCATTGAATGTACAGATGATGTGCCTGTTCCACCCTCCTTGAAACAAGAGTTTACTGATCTGTGCAAGCTTTTGTTGCTAGTTCCCGTCACAACTGACGATGTGCTTTTTCCAGACAGCCAAAAGATAGAGAGGAAGTAAGTTAACAGTATCAAGTAAGTCAAGAAATCCCAGTTGGTCCATAAAAAGACTGACCAAATAACCAGGATATTAGGAACTAATCAATCCCAAACTCTGCTCTCCAGGAATACAGAACAATCATATAGTTTTAAAGATAATTCAATCCTCTCATGAACCAAAAATTTTAAAGAAACAACTATTTAATAATTAATTAAAATACAAAATAATACACCAGCATCAGGAGTACATTCTAATATAAACTTTAAATTATCTCTGCTTTATACCCAAAGACAATGTATCTCAGTTAAATAATAAGGGTACCATTGATCTCCTTTTAATGGCCTATAGGTTGATCAAACAATTCAGTTAATGTATAGCCACATCTCAGTCATGCAATATATAAATAGTTCATTGGCCTTTTCAGAAATATAATATGATGGATCATAGGGATTCCTCCCCAAAAAGAGAAGTTGACTATATTAAGATAAAATTATAAAATTAAAGACAGCAAAGAGATGATCATTATGGATTTGAAAATCAGGATACTGAAAGAATTTAGAAAGAAGTTAAAGAAGGGATATCTGTTGTTGTTTGCTTGTAAATTTGGCTTCATTAAAGCCAGACTGTTATTTTAATTTACTTTCTCTTAAGTATAAAAAACCAATAAAATATATGTGATCTTATATTAATTTTGTCAAATAGTATAAAATTAAAAGTACTAAGAAAAATTAAACATAAATGATCTTATTTTGATCATGAAATAATACAAAAACAAAATTCACACATTTCATAAGTGCTTTGTGAAAAAAATGATTATATTTTAGAAGACTTTTAAAATATGCCTTACTTAAAAACTTTAAGATTATTGCATCATCTTAGTTGATCTATGATATTTTATTATAGATTGTATCTGCTGAAAAATTAAATATAGTTGAATAATAATAGAATCTTGACAATTCAAGTTAAATGCATTTGTAAAATCGAGTTCAAAGTGACTCTTTTTACTTTAATTAGTCACTAATCTGAATTCTTCTTTTAACTTGAAGCCTGTATTCCTAACCAAAAATTATACATATATATATACACACATATATATATATATATATATATATATATATATACATATATATACATATATATATATATAGAGAGAGAGAGGGAGAGAGAGTTGTGAAATTTCATAATAGAGATAAAAACAATGCATTTTTGCATATTATGTGAGTATATTATAAAACAATATACATTCATTGTTTGTGTATTCACAAATACCTCATTTTGAAGGAAAATAAAGTTTGCCCTCATTTAATTTCACTAGCATAGTATTTTATGTAATTTTATATAGAAATTGTGCCACCGGCAGAAATTTTGTTAGCAGCACATACTAGCAAAGATGGTGAGATTTAAAAAAGCAAAACACTTAAATGCTGCTTCAGTAATAATAGGTTGAGAGGTACCCTTGCTCCTTCCTCCTCCCTCCTACAACCCCTAGGCTCGGTCTTAAGACTGCACAGTCTTCCTGGGTACCTCCAACTTTTGGTGGAGGAACCACAACGCTGGCTCAGCTTCTCACTAGGGGTAAGGAGTTTAAGCTCTAAATCTCAAATTTGAAATAAAAAGAAATATTAAATACAAGTACCAGTATCTTCATATTATTTTCAAATCACCCCCATGAATGGTGCACAAAAGTTTTATTTGTCTTGCCATTTTACCAATATCCTATTTTATGTTGCTTGGTGAGTAACGACATCAAAAATTCTACTTCAGCTCTCATTTTTGTAAGTCTTCTCCCTGAATTTGCAACTTATTTATACTTTATCTATATTAATTTATAGTTTACATATGTATGTAGCACAGTTCTTCGAGCTTCCTAGAGGTCATGGAGTATTTGTTGTGATTATCTAGGCACTGTACAAGCACTTTCTGCAGTTTGAGGAGAAATAGAACCCTTCCAGGCACACTTTTAAAGAAAGAAGAAACAGTTTACTTCATCGTAAAACTTAGAGATCAAAATGAATTGCAGTTATTTAATAATGAGAACGACACTGCAGCATTAGTCACGGTGGCCAGGCCATTGAAACAACCTAAGTGTTCTTCAATGGGTGCTTGGATTAAGAAGCTGTAATACACACATACACACACACACACACACACACACACACACACACACACACACACATAGTGGAATACTACTACTCAGTCATAAAAAAAGATGAAATACTGCCATTTGCAACAACGTGGATGGATCTTGAGATTATCATCCTAAGCTAAATAAGTCAGATGGAAAAGGACAAGAACCGTATGATTTCACTCATATGAGGAATAAAAAACAGAAACAAATGAACAAGCAAACAAACTTACAGACACAGACAACAGTATGGAGAATGAAGAGGGTGAAAGAGGTCAAATATATGGTGATGAAGGGAGACTAGATAATGGGGAAGATGTATTATAGAACTTGAAACTTGTATGCTATTAACCAATGTCGCCTCAATAAATTTAATAAAAAATCAGAATGAGAACTTTAAGACTTAATGGAGATTGGTGAGTAGAATGCAGAACCACTATCCAGGCACTGGCAAAATTCCATTTCAAAAATCCTATTTCACTTCTCATTTTTGAATGGGAACATCAGAATGGAGTAGGCACCAGTGATTGCAAAGTACACATAGAAAAACATCTGCTCTAAATTAGTTTCAAACAAAAGTAACAAAGGTGATTAATATTTAATTTGTGATCATGTGAATAAACTCAAGATCATGTGAATTAGCCAGACAACTCAGAGGGGAAAAAAATGTTTATCATGAACAATTTACAAAGAAATTATCTCTATTTAGCACCATGTCCAAACCATCAAATACCAAGTTCCTATTTATGTTTGTGATGCATACACCCTTATTAACGAAAATTATCTCATTTCTTCACAAAGTAAAAATCATTAACTAATGATAGGGTTGGAGCTTCTTTGTTACTGTGGGTCAATAACTCACAAAACACTCAGGTTGGGGCCACATAAGTAAAACTGAGTTAATTTAGTAGGGCTTGACATGAAGATAAGGAAACATAAAGATCTGATTAGTACTGTAATGAATAAAGCATAGGTGTCCTTCTGTTCTCTCACATGAACATTTTTCTCTTTTTCCCAAGGTGCGCATACATAACTCTTTCTAAGGAGCAGGCTCTGAATGGTTATTGAGAATGACAGAAAATGGAGCTTAATATAAGTTCAAAAATTTGATGTAAGAATTAAATGTTTTACATGTAATAGATAATTATAACCATATCCTACATATTAGAAAATAATATAGTGATTTCTCTTTGAAATATAACTAATTCATTACTTCTAGGTAAAATTTATAAATAAATAGTTTTATCGGATATTATTTATTTCATATTTTTTTAGTAAGAAGGAGAGTCATATTATTTTTGTCATATATAACAAATTTTATTAATGTTGACCTTTTCATTATTCACTGGTTTCTTTTACTGGCAATTTCTGTTGTAGTTTCTACTACAGATATTTCTCAATGTTCAAAAGAATGTGTTTCTCAATTTCGAGTAAGGTGGGCCTAGTATGAACATTTAGAATAGAAATTTGCAGAAGATACCACGAAAGAAGGAAAGGTGAGAGAGAGGGAGAAAGTGTGTGAGATGGAGGCGATCAGAACGAAGGCAGACAGGGAGGCTGGGGAAAAGAATGGAAATTAAGAGTGTGTGTGTAGGGGGGAGAGCACAATTAGATAGTCAAAGATTAACAGAAATAAAGACACTGAGAGCAACTTAAAAAGGAGACACAGACACAACAGTATGAAGTAAAGATATACCCACTGAGGGGAAACAAAACAAAACAGGCATATATACAAACACAACTTCATCAAGTAATATGAGTACTATGGTAATTTGTTGGCTTTTAAAATTACTGACAAAAGACTTTTTAAGAGTATGTGGCTGTTTTATGACTACTATCCAAAAACGCCAATTTTATTTCTTCACATTTACCTGAATGCAGATATTTTGTCCATAAATCTAGGTTGCTTTCTTAGTACCCTAGACTGGAAAACTAGAAACCTACAGATATACACAAGGGCTGTGTTATGAAAAAGAATTGTCTGATATTTGCAATGCTTCCATTTATCCTTCTCAACTTCCCAAAACATACTATGAATCATTTCACAGAACTAGCTGCCATGCTTGGAGTAATATTTAAAAGGAGGATCAAGTGTTAAAAAAATGAAGTGAGTATTGACTTAGAAGTCACCTACTTTGATATACTATTATAATTATGTGTATATAAATGTATGCATGATATCTCTCTATATGTGTATGCATAAGTATATATATGCACACACACAAATCTGTGAAAATTTTTAGCATCTGAGAATCCTATTTAATCAGAAATAACTTGCTTTTAAAGGCTGTGGCTGATTTAGAAGTACTCAACTAAAAATGAAGCCTCCGGGATCTGTGTGGCTTGCACACCAAATAAACGAGTTTATTCTCTTTGGGGGTTTGTACTGTGCAGCTCCGGCTATACTTATTAAGGAGTTAGGGCTATGTCTGATCAGGAGACATCTGCATGATTTTGATCCTCAAGGAATTTTGGATGCCTCCTTGTACACCGAATTAAAAGGGAATTTAAAAAGTTTTGGGGCAAGCAGGGGAAGGAAGGAAGGAAACGAGCGGAGTGAAAATGCCTGGGCCCGCAGGGTCTCTGCCGGCAGCGGCGGCAGCTGCGGCAGCGAAAACCGCGGTGGCACCCGCAGTTCCGGGCACGCACGGGATCCCAGGGCGGAACGGAGAGCACAGAGACCAGGAGGTGGGCTCTTTCCCTGCGTCCCACGGCTGATTTCTCCCGCCGGGAGGGCAGCTAGTGGGCCCTAGGGCAGACAAAGAACACAGACTCCATACCTGGGCCCCTCCCCTCCGCTCTTCCAATCCTACCCCCGCCCCTTCCAGAGACTTAAACTGGCCCCTGAACTGCGGAGTAGTGTCAGATTACAGAGGAGCCTTAATGCTCAGGCTCTGGGAAGCCTGACAGGCAGCCCTAACCCAGGGAAGAGGCGATTTGGGCTGGGATAGGAGAGAAGAGACTCCTCCACCCCAGTCACCATCTTTTCTGGCCTGCGGGAAGAGTGTGGCGTAGCTGGGCTGGGAGAGAGAAGACCTCTCCATCCCCAGCCCCCACCCTTTCTGGCCTGCCTAGGGCGGGGCAAGTGCAACTACAGAGACACTCCCAGGGATCAGCAGTAAGGCAGACGCAGCTCTGGGCTTTCAGCAGCTCAGAAATCTCCCGCCCGCACCCCCCCCCCCTCCATACACACACACTGAAGAAGTGCCGTAAGACTCAGGAGTACTGGACAGGGGGCTGGAGGTGCTACTCTCAGTGGGCATACGTGCAGGCAAGGGCAGAAACTGCACGGACTTTGTAAAAACTATCATCCAGACCCCTCAGGCCCACGCATTTAAATCTACAGCCCCAAAGTCATTCTGGGCACCAGGTGACCGGCTCTGCCTGCGCAATAAGCAGGGGGCTCTTTGATACAGCAGAGGACAACCTGGACATTACTTGGTGGGCTTAAGCCAAGACTGGCACTGCTTTTTGTTTTGCTTTGTTTTGTTTTGTTTTGCTTTGTCTTTATATCTTTGATATCTTTGCCTGTGTCGAGTGGGGGTTATCAGGTGATTTTACATGTGAATGTATTTGATTTTTTTCTTTGTTGTTGTTGTTATTGTGCTTGGTGATTTGCTTTGTTCTGAAACTGCCCTACCAGGGCCCAGCTTAAGAGGCACAAGATTCAACATATCCAGAGGCCAACTCCAGACCAAACCAGAGTACTACTGGGTTTGACCTACAAGTCATACACCTAGACAGAATTCTCTGCAGGCACTAGAGCCCACAGAGGCCAAACCACATGTAACTGGTCAACCCTCACGCAGCAGAACACCCTGCGGTGGGCAGAGCCAAGTCTCACAATGAGTCAGCCTAGGAGTTAACCCCACCTACTCACAAGCAAAAAGCAATTAAAGATATTCTTGAACAGGACAATATACACAACACAAGAGTCACCTTTGGAGCACACGCAGAGGAGAAGAACGACGTAGTTCAAGTCAAATATAAAGGACACATACTACATAAGATAACCTAGCAAGAACTAAGAACTCTAGGGAATCTACCTAATACATCAAAGCAAACACAGAGAGTCAGTCAGAATGGGGAAACAAAGATACACATCCCAAATAAAAGAACAGAAGAAAACTCCACAACTGGAACCAAATGAAGCAGAGGTAACCAACCTTTCAGAGACAGAGTTCAGAACACTGGTGATAAGAATGTTTAAGGAGCTTAGAGAAGACATAAAGAAGGATGTAGAAATCATAACGAACAACCAGTTAGAAGTAAAGAACACAATTACCGAAATTAAGAACTCACTTGAAGGAATTACCAGCAGGTTAGATGAAGCAGAGGATCGAATCAGCGACTTAGAAGACAAGGTAGCAGAGATCACTCAAATGGAAAAACAGAAAGAAAAAAGAATAAAAAACAATGAGGATGGCCTAAGAGACCTCTGGGATAACATCAAGCGCAACAACATGCACATCATAGGAATACCAGAAGGTGAAGAGAGGAAGCAAGGGATGGAGAACATATTTGAAGTAATAGTGTCCGAAAACTTCCCCAACCTGATGAAGGAAACCAACATACAAGCCCAGGAAGTGCAGAGAGTTCCAAACAGGATAAACCCAAACAGGTCCACACCAAGACACATTATACTTAAAATGGCAAAGCTTAAAGACAAAGAGAGAATCCTAAAAGCAGCAAGAGAAAGACAGAGGGTTACATACCAGGGAACTCCCATAAGACTATCAAATGATTTTTCTACAGAAACATTGAAGGCCAGGAGGGAGTGGCAGGAGATACTCAAAGTGATGGAAAACAAAGGCCTACAACCTAGATTGCTTTATCCAGCAAGGCTATCATTTAAAGTTGATGGAGAGATAAAGAGCTTTCCAGAAAAAAATAAGCTAAAGGAATTTATTACCACCAAGCCAGCATTGCAAGAAATACTAAAAGGACTTCTGTAAATAGAAGAAAGATAAAAACAACCTAACTACAAATTTAAAAATGGCAATAACTATGTACCTATCAATAATCACTTTAAATGTAAACGGAATAATGCTCCAATCAAGAGATATAGGGTGGCTGACTGGATAAGAAAGCAAGACCCTTGTATATGCTGTATACAAGAGACTCACCTCAGAACAAAAGACACACACAGGCTGAAAGTGAAGGGTTGGAGTAAGATATTTCATGCAAATGGAAACAAGAAAAAAGCTGGAGTTGCAATACTTATATCTGACAAAATAGACTTTAAAATGAAGAACATACTAAAAGATAAAGATGGGCACTATGTAATAATAAAGGGATCGATCCGACAAGAGGACATAACCCTAGTAAACATCTATGCACCCAACATAGGAGCACCTAAATATATAAAACAGGTACTGACTGACATAAAGACAGAGATCAACAGTAACACTATTATAGTAGGGGACTTCAACACACCCCTGACAACAAGGGACAGATCTTCCAGACAGAAAATCAATATGGAAACAACAGCCTTAAATGATGCATTGGACCACTTGGATTTAATGGATATTTTCAGAACATTTCACCCCAATGCTGCAAAATACACGTTTTTCTCAAGCGCACATGGAACATTTTCCAAGATAGACCATATGTTAGGCCACGAAACAAGTCTTGATAAATTTAAGAAAACTGAAATCATACCAATTGTCTTCTCTGATCACAATGCTATGAAATTAGAAATGAACTACAGGAAAAAAACTGGAAGACACACCAATTCATGGAGGCTGAATAACTTATTACTAAATAATGAATGGGTCAAGCAGAAGATCAAGGAAGAAATCAAAAGATATCTCGAGACAAACGAAAATGAAAACACGACGACCCAAAATCTATGGGATGCCGCGAAAGCAGTCCCAAGAGGGAAATTCATAGCTTTGCAGGCCTACCTAAAGAAACAAGAAACATCACTAATCAACAGTTTATCTTCACATTTAAGGGATTTGGAAAAAGAACAGCAAAATAAGCCCAAAGGGAGCACAAGGAAGGAGATAATAAAGATCAGAGCAGAAATAAATGAAATAGAAACCAGAAAAACAATACAAAAGATCAATGAATCCAAGAGTTGGTTCTTAGAGAAGATAAACAAAATCGACAAACTTTTAGACAGACTCATTAAAAAAAAGAGAGAGAGGACCCAAATTAATAAAATCAGAAATGAAAGAGGAGAAGTGACAACGGACACTGCAGAAATACAAAAAGTTTTAAGAAGTTACTATGAGCAACTATATGCTAACAAATTTGACAATTTGGAAGAAATGGACAATTTTCTAGAGGCGTACAACCTTCCAAGGCTAACTCAAGAAGAAACAGAAAACCTGAATAGACTGAGTACCACCAGGGAAATTGAATCAGTAATCAACAGTTTCCCAACAAACAAAAGCCCTGGACCAGATGGCTTTACAGGTGAATTTTACAAAACGTTCCAAAAAGAACTATCACCTATTCTCCTCAAGCTCTTCCAAAAAATCCAGAAGGAAGGAAGACTCCCAAACACTTTTTGTGAAGCCACTATCACCCTGATCCCAAAATCAGACAGGGACACCACAAAAAAAGAAAACTACAGGCCGATATCTCTAATGAACATGGATGCAAAAATCCTCAACAAAATATTAGCGAACAGAATTCAGCAATACATTAAAAAGATCATTCACCGTGATCAAGTGGGATTCATCCCTGGTATGCAAGGGTGGTTCAACATCCGCAAATCAATGAATGTGATACACCACATAAACAAAATGAAAAATAAAAATCACATGATCATATCAATAGATGCAGAAAAAGCATTTGATAAAATCCAACAGCCATTTATGATAAAAACCCTTAAGAAAGTGGGAATAGAGGGATCATATCTCAACATAATAAAGGCCATATATGACAAACCCACAGCTAACATCATTCTCAATGGGGAAAAGCTCAAACCATTTTCCCTAAGATCAGGAACAAGGCACGGTTGCCCACTATCTCCGCTTCTATTCAACATAGTGCTGGAAGTTCTTGCCACAGCAATCAGACAAGAAAAAGAAATAAAAGGCATCCAGATTGGTAAGGAGGAAGTAAAGTTATCATTGTATGCAGATGATATGATTCTATATATAGAGAACCCTAAAGGCTCCACCAAGAAGCTGTTGGAGCTGATAGATGAATTTAGTAAAGTAGCAGGATACAAAATTAATATTCAGAAATCAGTGGCATTTGTATATACCAATAATAAAACATCAGAAGGAGAAATTAAAAAAACAATCCCATTTACAATCACTCCAAAGACTATAAAATACCTGGGAATAAAGTTAACCAAAGAAGTAAAAGATCTGTACTCAGAAAATTATAAGAAACTGAAGAAAGGAATGAAGGAAGATATAAATAGATGGAAACACATATCATGTTCATGGATAGGAAGAATTAATATAGTTAAAATGTCCATAATGCCTAAGGCAATATACATATTCAATGCAATTCCTATCAAACTGCCAACGTAGTTTTTCACAGAAATAGAACATATAATCCTAAAATTTATATGGGACCATAAAAGACCCCGAATAGCCTCAGCAATCTTGAAAAATAAGAACAAAGTGGGAGGTATAACAATACCTGACTTCAACTTATACTACAAGGCTACAGTAAACAAAACAGCATGGTACTGGCATAAAAACAGACACATAGATCAATGGAACAGAATAGAGAGTCCAGAAATAAATCCACGCCTATATGGCCATTTAATCTACAACAATGGAAGCAAGAATGTACGATGGAGTAATGACAGTCTATTCAATAAATGGTGCTGGGAAACCTGGACAGACACATGCAAAAAAATGAAGCTGGACCACCTCCTTACACCATCTACAAAAATAAATTCAAAATGGCTTAAAGATTTAAATGTAAGATCTGAAACCATAAAATACCTAGAAGAAAATATAGGAAGAAACTGCTCAGACATTACCCGGAGTAAGATTTTTACTGATATATACCCTCGCTCGAGAGAAGTGAGAGAAAAAATAAACATGTGGGATTATATCAAACTAAAAAGTTTTTTCACAGCAAAGGAAACCATCAATAAAACAAGAAGGGATCCTACTGAATGGGAAAAGATATTTGCCAATGATATATCTGATAAGGGATTAATATCACAAATCTATGAAAAACTCACTCAACTCAATTCCAAAAAAACAAACGACCCAATTAAGAAATGGGCAGAGGACTTGAAGAGACATTTTTCTAAAAAGGATATACAGATGGCAAACAGACATATGAAGAAATGCTCAACCTCACTAACCATCAGAGAAATGTAAATAAAAACCACAATGAGATACCATCTCACTCCAGTCAAAATGGCTATCATCAATAAATCAAGAAACAACAAGTGCTGGCGTGGATGTGGAGAAAAGGGAACGCTTGTGCACTGTTGGTGGGATTGCAGATTGGTGCAGCCACTATGGAAAACAGTATGGAGGTATCTCAAAAATCTGAAAATGGAACTACCCTATGATCCAGTAATTCCACTCCTAGGTATCTATCCGGAGAAATCCAAAACTCCAATTCAAAAATCTTTATGCACTCCTATGTTTATTGCAGCACTATACACAATAGCTAAAACATGGAAACAACTGAAATGCCCATCGGTAGATGACTGGATTAAGAAAATGTGGTACATTTATACAATGGAGTATTACGCAGCCATAAAGAAGAAAGAAATCTTACCATTTGCAACAACATGGATGGACCTAGAGAACATTATGTTAAGTGAAATAAATCAGACAGAGAAAGATAAGTACCATATGATCTCACTTATATGCGGAATCTAAAGAAAAGAATAAGTGAATGAACTAATCAGAAACAGTTTTGGAGACAAAGAGGAAAAACTGAGGGTTGCTAGATGGGCGGGCGGGGTGGGGGTAAGGGGGAAGGTGAGGGGATTAGAAAACAATCAGTAACCACAAGATGGCCACTGGGTTTGAAAATTAATCTGGGGAACGTAATTTAGTGGTTACCAGAGGGTAAGGGGGTTGGGGGGTGGGAGATGAGGGTAAGGGGGATCAAATATGTGGTGATGGAAGGAGAACTGACTCTGGATGGTGAACACATAATGTAATTTATAGATGATGTGATACAGAATTGCACACCTGAAATCTATGTAATTTTACTAACAATTGTCACCCCAATAAATTTAATTTTTAAAAAAATGAAGCCTACAAGTGCCGCATATCTCTTCCTGTAACTCAACCCCTTCTGTGCACACCTGTTCTTTCCTTCCTATTCACTACCAGAGCTTCTGAGAAATTACCCCTCCTGCCCATCTATCCCAGCCCCAACTAAGTCAGACAGGCTTGGTCCAAACATGGTTCTGCTGTCTCCTAATGAAGCAGGCTGGTCACCTTCCCGGGGCATTCATGGGATGCTGCTATATTTCCATTCACCATTGGGGATAGAAGTGAGTGACTATTTAGCCTAGTTTAATATTACATCATACAACCTTTTTTAAAAAATTCATATTGTCATTCAGGAAATTATACAACTGTGCTTTCCTGAGACTGCCAAAGCAACTGGAGACCCATTTCTGAGCCAGAGTTAACTCATCTAGACAAAGTAGACAGTAGCACCTGTCCACATCCTATAAAACAGGATATTGAAAGTGTTTGCACAATTTCTGAGACACAGGCAATGATTCAGGGCATGGAAGGGCTTAGTAGACTCACTTTACAATTTGACCCACATGTTGGTTGGATGTACTTCTGGGAGCTATCCTGTAAATCATTATTTACAAAGATATTTCCATGGGTATTAGGGATCATGAGGTTAAAAACCTGTTTGCAGGCTTGGTCTACAGTGTTGTCCAGAAATTGTACTACATTTGTTTTAGATATAGAAATAAACTGAACATCAAAGCTTAATTCATTAAAACATAAAATTATAAAAATTGAAGACATTTGGATCTTAGAGTATATGCTTTATTTTGATACATGACTTTTTATCACTTTCAAAAAAATATAGGGCAATCTTGTTAAGGATGGGTAAGCAGAAGTGGATTTGAAGTAATGGAGGGAATCGGCATTCATATACACTAAGAGACAATCTCTGGTCTTATTTAACCTTCCTCCTCTGACCTGTCCCAGCCACCGAAATCCACAACAGGCCAAGAATCAGGCCGCTGAAAGAGTTTGCCTTTCAATCTAATTTAACTCATCTTTACAGAGTGCCTGCTTTCTGCCCATGGGAGTTTCCTGCTTGGATACATTCTCATTCTTCCAGCTCAGGTTAACCCCCCAGCCAGAAATGACTACCCATTCCATTGTGCTCCCTTACATACACTTTTTATAGGACTTATTACACTGTGCTTTTATGAACCTTTAGGCTGTTTGCATTCAAAAATTGTGAGTGACTGTTTGATTCCAGTGCCTTCTTATCATACCCAGAACACATTTATGGAAATTTTTTCATTAGCACCTATATGCATCAGGTACCATTCTAGATGTTGTGGATATTATCGATGAAATAAGAGATGACAATTCCTGCTTTCAGAAAACGTACACTGTCGTGAAAGGTTAGAAACAAGGTAATAAGTAGTATTGCATATAAAAGCATGATTGTTTTTTTCCACTAAGAAAAGAGAAAACTGAGAAATGAGGACTTGGCATTTTAAAGGCTAAGGTCAGGGAAGGCCTTAGTCATTTGAATAAAGACTTGAGGCAAGTGAGGGAGGAAGACAGGCAATTGTGCAGGGAATTGCATTCCAGGCAAAGGGAAGAGCATGTAAAGGCCTGAGGCATAAGCAGGTCTGATTTAGGAAGGGGTTCGGTGTGCAGGGTGCAATGGAGGTATTAAAGAGACCAGGCTAGAGTAAGGATTTTGCATTTTCCTTTGAGAAAAGTGGAAACTACTGAAAGGTTGAGAAGAGGGGAGACTTGATCTGACTTTTACTGAAAAAGTAAAAGTGTTTAAGGTAGTCATTTTGGCTGCCTTGTAGAATGAATTATAAAGGGCAAAGGACAGAGGCAGGGAAACCAGTCAGGAGGTTACTGCGGTAATTCAGGTGAGCAGTGATGGTTTGGGAGCATAGTAATAGCAACACAGATAGTGAGAAATGATCAGATTTGGGTTTATCTTGAAATGTGAGCCATAAGGATGTTCAGAAATTGCATATAGGTATGAAGAGAGGATCAAGGATGGCTCCAAGGCTTTTGTCCTTCCCAATTTACTGACAAGTGGAAAAGTGTAGGTTTGTCCAACTTATAGAGGATTGTGATTTCAATTTTGGATATATTTAGTTTTGAGGTATACATTAGGGATCCATTTGGAGATGTTTACTACACAATTGGAGATATGACTTTGGAGTTCAGGGAAGACAGGATTCATTTACATGCAAATGTACTGAAAGCCTGAAGGAGATCACCAAGGAATTACCAGCAAAAGAGATTGAGGACGCATCCCGGCATCAGGGTCCACTGTTGGGAGATTGGAGAGCTGAGGGGGAACTAGAAATAAGAACTAAGAAGGAACAGTCAGTGAGCTAGGAGGAAATTAAGGAGCATGTCATGTTGGGAAGAGACATTTCTTTGAAAATGACCACAGAGAGTGAGCCTGCCAGACCTGCCTTTCAGGAACCCAGTGCTGTGGTCCTACAGTACAGACCACAGGCTTTGTGTTGGCTTTCACCTACAAGGATCCTTAGAGGATCTGAAGCAATTACCATAAACACTGAGGTGTCTAGGAATTTAAATTCTCTCTATTTTTCACAGGGGCAACATGGAAGAACAGGGTCTACTCTATGATTCCCACACAGGGTGATACAGACAGAAGCAGTTGCCAGGGGCATATTGCAATCATTTCCCTACACAAGTTTCACTCCCCTGGCCCTGATTTTGAATGAGTCCCTAGAGACACATTCCCTACCCCCCTTTGGAGAATCATCCCCATGTGTGCCTCCCCACAGACGGTGTGAGCTCCCATGCGTCAGGCTGAGAAACACTGAGAATCTTTAAGGAAAACCCCAAACTGTTCTTCCTAATCCATACTGCTCTGTACTTGGTGGCACCAGTCTTCTCTTTCTTCTAAGTGTTCACATGTCCAGCAGTGGCTGTACTATCTCACCTTGTAGCATCAGGCCACACCTGTGCACAGAATGACCTGGCTGATCACTTCATGCAAGCAACTTAGAAATGGACATTGTGCATTTCTTTTCTAGTTTTGTTTTCTCTTCCTGACTGAAAATGACCAAATGAGATTAAGAAACAAGTTAAGAAAATTAAGAGCACCTCACTTTTATATTTGATACTTCCATAAACTATATTTGTAGAGGAAGACACTTATTGGCAGTAGAAAAATGAATTAGAAATGATTATAGTTAGAGGACCCTGATTTGTAACTAAGGGACCAATGGAAACTTTGCTGGCTTAACAGTCTTGACTTTAAAGGGACAGAACTAACAAAAGAATCTAAGAATTTCGAAGCAAAAAATTCAGTCCCTTTAAAGATAGTTATAGAGAATCAATATATGAAACAGAATTCCTTTACAATGAATTACTAATTATATTGTTTATCCTCAAAATGAACACTGGTTGACAATATGAAATAAAACATTTCTCCAGTAACATCATGTACTAGGGATACAACAGTGAATAAAATAGATTTCCTGCCCTTAAAATGTTGACAGTGTATCAAAAAGGAAGAATTATATATGATTAATTAAAGTTTGTGTTTTTTTTTAATAGTGTGCTCTTTTTTTTATTGCCTCCCTAACCAAACTATAAACTTAAAGGCAGAAGATCTGCTTTCTTTTGAGTGGGTGGACAGATGGACGAATGAATAATAAAATACCAATGATTCAAAGTAACAAATGCTTTAAGACAGACAAGAAAACAAGTGCTTTGGGTACTCAATGAGAAAAAGTATCAGTCAGCCTGGGAGGTTATGGGGACAATTCATGGAGGAGATGACAGTCATTAGCCTGAAAGGATGAGTACAAATCCCATATGGGAAAAGATGAAGGAAATAATTTTGCTAGGAATAGCCTTAATAGAGTTGAGATGGAACGAGTATTTTATAAAAAGAAAAATAAGAAATATCTTTAGGCACGGGATTTCCTGGAGAAAACAGTACGATGATGAGATTAGAAGAACAAAATTTGGGGTGGGGGTGCTTAGAAAAAAGTCATTTATCCTTCAAGGAGGAGAAAATAAACAAGGAGAGAGATCATGCAAAAAAAAAAAAAAAGTGAAGAGGTAGCAAAGGAGAGGTTCAAAGGCAAAGATGAACTCAGAAGTTATGTTTGAATAAAGTAAGAGGTTAAATTTAACTATGATTTGGGATGGGGGAGGCGAGTAGGGGACAGGGAGGTGAATTTAGAAGCCAGAACTGAAAGTACTATATAGAAAAACGTGGTATTAGTCAAGAATCTGCAAGACTTGACATTTGAATATTTCTCCAAAGGCACACAGCTAATCACTGATAGAGCACCCAGAACCCAGGGCTGCTATTATCCCATTGTTCTGTCCAACACATAAACCAGTCAAATTCTAAGTGAGGGTTTGCATTAGAGTTATGAGAGGTCACCCATTGTGAGGAAACATTGAAAACTAAAGCACACCATGCTTCAGTTGTAGGGAGTTGATTTGTCACCATTGTGGAACACATTTATTTCAGTTCACACTTTAAGCAGGAAAAATATTGCAAGATTCAGAAACATTAAATTTGCAAACATATAATATAATTGAAATGGGACTTGAAATGGATATAGTTTACTTAAAAGATAACAGTAAGAAATGAAATGCTCTGCCTAAGGATTAAAGTTAATGCATTCTTTCAAGGAGCATTGAAGAGAAACAAGAAATAGTATTAAATAATTTTGTGTTGTGTTAAAAATGCTTAAGAGCACATTAGGGTGAGAAGATACCAACCAAAACAACAAATAAACTGTGAAGTGCTGAGCAGGTTGAAAGGAGCCTCAGCATATTTGTTACCAATTTATCAAAGTGGTAAGACTTTGTCACATGACTATGTGACAAATGGAAATTGACAGATTTTGGATTTTGTTTGAGACATAATAATTAAATATTCTGAGAATACACTCTAGAGAGTCATCTATGAATGCATATAAAATGATCTTTTAAAAGTGTCCTTACATAAATTATCTTTCTAATGAGCTATGGTAAATATTTAAGGAAGATTTAGTTGACTTCAAACACTTCCAAGAGGTCAAATCAAAGACTGTAGAAGACCAAAGCTTGTGCTTTTTGCTACACTACTGTCAAAATTGTTTATTCAGAATTCTGCTACTCTTCATCAAATAGAAATGCAAACACTCATTAACATTCATCCAAGAATTCACAGACCAAGAAAATTCCAAAGAAACCCAGACACTAGACTTTTCTTCCAATTGACATCACTGAAAATTAGCAATGAAGAGAAGAGTTTTTCCAAGTAAGCAGTAAAGAAGCTAGTGTCTCTTAAACTTTTATATACCTATTAATAGCTTAGAGATTTTGTTAAAATGCAGGTTCAGTAGGTCTGGGGTAGGCCTGAGAGTCTGCATAGTTCTAATCAGACGCCAGGGGATACCGACCATGCTGATACTCTGCATAGGCAGGCTCCAAGGTTATATTTGATCCCCTAGAGGGAAGTCATCTCTCCCAAATGCCTGCAGCACTTTGCTTATTATATCACCCACAGTGATGTCATTACCTAATTCCCTGGATTTATTACGCTGACACCATTAATTTTGTCTCCACTGCAATATTGAGTACTACGCTGGTGCAGAAGTGTTGAATGAACAAATATTGAAGGAAATACTCATTCCTTAATCAAGAGTGGCAAATTCTGCTGGGTAAAAAGATTTACATTATAAGTAGAAAAGCTAAATGATGAAAAAATTTCTGTGCGGGTGAGTTCTGCAAACCCGCAAGCCACAATGAAGTAACTCTTCATGTGAACCTACAGTGGTGGCATTTTTCATTTTTAGAAAATGTCTGATTTCTAGAGATTTTAATACCTTAGATTCCTATAACCCATTGGTCCACATTGACCACCAATATCCTTGGGATAAAACTTGAACATATAACAAAAGGCAAAGTAAATAAAGCATATTTTGTTCTTATTTTTGTCTGACAAACTTCACTCTAAATATTTTTTAGAAATGGAGACATTACAATTTAATACAGAGCATATAAATTAAATTGTCCCATGTAATCATAACCATATATGCTATAAATATTTAATTATATATATATATATACACATATATATATATTTATTATATATATACATACATATATGTATGTATATGTACGAGTTCAGACAATTAAGTTCACGAACTCATCCTTGAAAGAGTGCTACATACCTCAGTGCTGAATATCACTACTGTCACCTTCAAAGTACTCCCCTTGGGAAGCAATGCACCAACTCCAACATCTAGTCCACCCTTCAAAACAATTTTGGAACTCTTTTTCTGGAATGGCCATCAGAGCTGTTGTCGTATTACCCTTGATGTCCTGAATGTCATTAAAATGTCTTTCTTTCAATATTTTTTTATCTTCAGGTAAAGAAAAAAGTCATTGGGAGGTGAGTAGGGAGGGTGTTCCAATAGAGTCATTTGTTTACTTGCTAAAAACTCCCTCACAGATGGTGCCATGTGAGCTGGTGCATCATGGTGATACAAGAACTATGAATTATCGGTGAAAAGTTCAGGTTGCCTAAGTTTTTCACACAGCCATTTCAGCACTTCCAAATAGTAAACTTGGTGACTGTTTGCCCAGTTGGTATAAATTCAAAAAAGGTTAGCAACATCAGTGCAACAAGTTCACGAACTTAATTGTCAGACCTCGTGTGTGTGTGTGTGTGTGTGTGTGTGTGTGTGTGTGTGTACATGCAAACTTGGAAACACATGGCCATTTTTCTCTCTAAGTTCAATATACTATGAACTACTGGACTACTACTGGACCCCATTGTTGGCCCATTTCTAAATGGTGCCATTGGCCTCAGGTAGATTTTAAGTGGCACCCCCTTTCCTCACTGTAAAATTGGTCTCTGAAATACAAGACCCATGATAACTCATCACCTGGGAAGTAGCATTTTGAAGAGGAAAACAAATAGAATAAATAGATATTTGTATTATCTTCAGAAACTGTAACATAGATTTAAAATCAATTCATGGAAAGTAATCTAGAAGGAAAGGACAGTGACCTCTTTATAATTGGCAGTGCAGTGAATAAAGAAAATGCAGTGGGGTTAGTTTGTAGGTCTGAGATATTTCTACTTGATTTATTAATTAATTGACAAAATTTAAATTAAAATTTTCCAAAAAAAGTGGATGATAAAATGTAATGCAGTTATGTCAATGTAGGTTCATCAGTTGTACAAATGTCCCACTCTGGTGGGGAATGCTGTTAATGGGCGTGGCTGTGTATGTTTGAGGGAGGGGAGTTATAGGAAATCTCTGTAACTTCTGCTCAGTTTTGCTGTGAACCTAAAGCTATTGTAAAAGTAGTCTAACAAAAGAAGAGGACTTCCAGTCAAGATAGCAGAGTAGATAAACAGTGTACTTGTTTCCTTCCATGACCACAGCAAAATTACAACTAAATTATTAAACAGCCATCATTGAGAACCACTTGGAGACTAGCTGAACAGAAGTTCTATAACTAAGGATATAAAGAATCCACAACTAGACTAGTAGGAAAGACAGAGACATGGAATGGGTAGGCCCATACCCATGCTGTGGCAATTAAGAATCGGGAGGGATATCCCTGCTGCAGAGTTTCCCCTTGAAGAGTGAGGGGTTCTAGCCCCACATTGGGCTCCATAGTTTGGGAAGAGGACTCCCTATAACATCTGGCTGTGAAAACCAGTGACTATTCGATGCTACTGATGTGGAGGGCTGCTGGAGTCCCAGGTGTTCCTCTTGAGGGGCCTACACATGGATTAGCTCATTCACAAACTTACTTGCTCTGAGCTCCAGTGTAGGGGCAGCAGCTCAAAAAGTACCAGGGACATATGCAGAAGAACTGAACTGACTAGCTTCAGGTGTAAGGCTAGAGAGGTAGGGGTCATGAAAGCCCTCTTCAGGGATGGAACACTGGCAGGTGCCATTGCTCCCTTGTTGAGCCCTTTCATGACACACAGAGACAGGAGATGCAGGTGGGTGCCAAATCTGATTTCTTCACTAACCTGGCTAACATCTTTCACCTTGCCCTGGTGATTCCCTGAGACCTAGCCCACCCAACTCACCCACTGAGCCTAAGCTTCTTCCAACAGTTTTTCCACACCAGTGGCCTGCTTGGCTTGCACTGTAGACTTTCCTAAAGTCTCCTAAAGTTCCACAAACCCCAAACAAACACCAGCTGGTGTCAGTGTGCTCTGCACATTTTGCTAAGAGGTCCCAAGCCTGGCACAAGTGTTGACCAATTTCAATTTGCACTGTAACTCCACCAGGTGGCCCAAATCTGGCATAAGTTGTAGTCAGTATTGGCTTGGCACCTGGCTTCAACTAAGTGACCACAAACCTGGCACATGTGGCAATTGGTGTCAGCTCACACTGTGGTGTCCAGCAAAGGGCCCCAAGCACAACACTAGTGGCAGCTGATCTTGGTTCACAGCATAGCATCTCTCAAGCACCCCCAAGGCCAGCACAGGCAGCAATAAACCACAGACCACTGTGTAGCTCCCACCAGGTGGCCCCAAGTTGGCAAATGGCAGCTGATCTTGGTCTGAACTGAAGCTCTTCCCAAGAGGCTCCAGAACCAAAACACTTGATGGCTGGCTCCAGACCATACCAGAGAACCATCCAACCAACTCCACAAGTGACATACCCAAAGGGCATCACTAAAGTGACTTCTGCTCCCTGGGGTCAGCCGCCCCCCTCCCGCACCCCAGCAGCTTGTATGCTATGGACATGTTCAATCCCCACAGCCAAGCAGCATGAGGGTCAATCTCACCCATTGACATGCCAACAGCAATCAAGGCTCAACTGCAACAAAAGGGCACACACAACCCACAGAAGGAACACTCCTGGAGCATCTGGCTCAGGAGAAAAGGGAGACTGTGCCACTGGGCCTCACAGGACACCAACTACTTAAGGCCACTCTGCCAAGACTGGAAGATATAGCAGATTTACGTAATACATAGAAACAAACACAGAGATGTGGCCAAAATAAGGAGACAAAGAAACATGTCCCAAATGAAAGAACAGATCAAAACTCCAAAAAAAAAAAAGAACTAAACAAAATGGAGACAAGTAATCTACCAGATACAGAATTCAAAAACACAAGTTATAAGTATGCTCAGTGAACTTAGAGGAGAATAGATGAACTCAGTAAGAAGCCTAACAAACAGATAGAACACATAAAAAGAACCAGTCAGAAGTGAAAAATACAATAACTAAAATGAAGAATAAATTAGAGAGAATCAACAACAGATTAAATGAAGCAGAGGATCAAATCAGCGATCTGGAAAACAAGGTAGCTGAAAACACCCAATTAGAACATCAAAAAGAAAAAAAAAATTGAATTAAAAAATGAGAATAGTTTAAGGGACCTCTGGGACAACATCAAGCATATCAACATTCTCATCATAGGGGTACCAGAAGAAGAGAAGAGCAAAAGAATGAAAACCTATTTGAAGAAATAATGACTGAAAACTTCCCTAACCTGGTGAAGGAAGTAGACGTACAAATCGAGGAAGCACAGAGAGTTGATGAACCCAAATAGGCCCGCACCAAGACACATTATAATTAAAATGCCAAATGTTAAAGACAAAGAGAGGACCTTAAAAGCAGCAACAGAAAAGCAGGTAGTTACGTATAAGGTAGCTCCCATAAGACTGTCAGGTGATTTTTTTCAACAGAACCTTTGCAACCCAGAAGGGAGTGGCATGATACATTAAAAGTGATGAAAATCAAACAACTACAACCAAGATTACTCTACCTAGTAAGGTTTTCATTCAGAATTGAAGAAAAGATAAACATTTTCCCAGACAAGAAAAAGCTAAAGGAGTTCATCACAACTAAACCAGTATTTCAAGAAATGTTAAAGGGACTTATTTAAGTAGAAAAGAAAAAAATATATAAATAAGAAAATATAGAAAAGAAAAAGAAAATTCCCACTGACAAAGGCAAATGCTTAGTAAAAGTAATGGATCAACCAACTATAAAGCTAGTACAAAAGTTAAAAGTCTAAAGTAGGATGATCATGTGTAATTACAACAATAAAGGGATATGCAAACACACACACACACAAATAAAACATAATTTAAAAAACATAAATGTGGAGGGGGTGAGTGAAAATTTTAGTGATTTTAGAATATGCTCAATCTTGAGTGATCATCAACTTAAAATAGACCGCTGTAAACACAGCTTGATATATATGAAGCATGGTAACCACAAACAAAAAATCTAAGAGATATACAAGAAATAAAGAGAAAGGAATAAAAAAATGACTCTATAGGAAGTTATCAACATGAACGAGAGCAAGACAATAAGAAAGGAACAGAAAAGAACTGTAGGAGCCCGCCGAGTTGCTCAGTCGGTTGGAGCACCACCGTGCTCCTAACGCCGAAGGCTGCGGGTTTGATTCTCACATGGGCCAGTGAGCTGCGCCCTCTACAGTTAAGATTGTGAACAACACCTCTCCCTGGAGCGGGGATGCTATGAGCCCCGGGAGGTTGGAGTAAGCTGCTGTGTGCTGGTGTGGGCTGCTATGTGCCTCCATGAGTGGCCGGTGGCCAGCGTGAGTGACCGGCAGCCAGCGTGAGTGGCTGGCAGTTGGTGAGAGTTGTTGTGAGCTGCTGTGAGTGGCGAACCACCAACTGGCATCCGACTGCCTCAACCAGGAGGAGCACAAGACTCATAATACCAGCATGGGCCAGGGAACTGTGTCCTACACAAATAGGCTGAGAAACAACGACTTGAACTGGAGGGGGGGAGGAGACAGAAAAAAGCGGGGGAGAAAAGAACTATAAAAACAAGCAAAAAAAAAAAACCAATTAATAAAATGGCAATAACTATATGCCTATCAATAATTACTTTAAATGTAAATAGACCAAATGCTCCAATCAAAAGACATAGGGTGGCTGAATGGATTAAAAAAACTCAAGACCTGTACATATGCTGCCTACAAGAGACTTACTTCAGATTGAAAGATGCACACAGACTGAAAGTAAAGCAATAAAGAAAAAAGATAGTTCATGCAAATGAAAATAAAAAATAAATCTGGGGTAGCAATACTTACATAAGACAAAATTTAAAACAATAGCTGTAACAAGAGACAAAGAAGGGCATTTCAAAATGAGAAAGGGATCAATCCAACAAAAGAATATAACTCTTGTAAACAACTGTGCACTCAACATAGGAGAATCTAAAGATATAAAGCTAATATTGACAGATATAAAGGGAGGGATAGACAGTACTGCAGTAATTATAAGGGACTTTAACACCCCATTGACATCAGTGGATAGATAATCCATACTAAACAGTGAAAAAAAATGAAAGCTTTTTCTTTAAGATCAGGAACAAGACAAGTAATCTGCTTTCACTACTTTGTTCAACATAGTAATGGAAGTCCTAACCACAGCAATCAGACAAGAAAAATAAATAAAAGGCATCCAATCCAAAAGGAAGAATTAAAACAGTCATTATTTGCAGAAGAAATGATACTAAATGGAAGGAAACCTAAAGAATCCACCGAAAACTATTATAACTACAAAATGAATTCAGTAAGATAGGATGCAAAATTAATATTCATAAGTTGGTTGCATTTTTATACACCAATAATGAATTATCAGGAAGAAAAATTAAGAAAACAATCCCATTTACAATCGCATAAAAAAAGAATAGATTACCTAGGAATAAATTTAACTAAGGAAATGAAAGACCCATCAGAAAACTGTAAGACATTAAAGAAATTGAAGATACAAATAAATGAAGTGTATACTATGTTGATGGATAGGAAGCATTAGCATCATTGAAAATAATTAAGTTGTCTCATGCCTCTAAGTAGCATGGTGAGTACCAGCCTCACCCATTACACAAGGTGTGGATGAGAAAGATGGAGGAGAATGAGCAACTGGACAGTGATACTTCAGGCGTCCACTAAATGGATACATCTCCTCTTCGAAATTAAATCCTTATCATCACCTCTTTGGTTATCAGTCTCACTTTCCCCTCAAAGTGGTTTATAGGAAAGTGGGTTTTCTTTACGGTGTCAGTTTCTTGGATTGTAATTTATAGGTTTGACCATAATGTTTAGGTAGACGTATTGCTAACATATATAGTCGGTATGTTATCAAAATACCCTAACATGTACTGAGCCCTGCATCTGGAAATCATAGTAATGAAAGGAAAGAAAAGGGTTTTTCCTTTCTTTTATAAAACCTCATGATTAGAAGTACTTATTTCCTTTAACCTTGATGATGGATTTATGGAACATTTAATAATAGAAGTCACTTTCCTTTCATTCTTTTACTTGTCATCTGCAGAAATTTGTACAGCAAGTAGTTCCAATAAAATCATGGCTACTAAGGAAAATTTCTATTCAAAAAAAGAAATAAACTAGAAAGCAAATCAGTAAGTATTAATTAAAATGTTTGACTGACATAAAGACTGAAATAAGAAGAAAACAGAGAAAGTCATCTAAAGCTACGTCATATTTTTTTTTCACATCCATTAAATGTTGCTATTAAATCTATAGCTTATGGATTACAGAGCTCCCAAAATATTTAACATTTTAAAACTTACAAGAACATGCCAGATAATAAGTGAAGGAACAAATTTTATAAAATAAAGTAAAAAAACAAGTCAACTAAATCAAAATTTTTATTATAAAACGTAAGCCAACAAATTGGTAGGCAGCAATAAGACCATGGGATTTGTCTCTAATATACTTAAGAACCTTGATTTCATTTGTGTCTCTAAATTGTCACAAAAGAAAGCCATTTCAGAAGCTATATTTTCCTAATTAGAGGAAAGGGGCTGGACTGGTATAAAAAACACTTTGCCAATGCATGAGACAATTACCAATATTAGTAGATACAATAGCAGGAGGATCAGAGTAAGGATAATAGTAATAAAAGAAAAAAGTAAAGATAATACAACGGTCATGATTCAGAAAGATGAAAGAGAGCCTTCTCAGCACCACCTGTAACCTGAATTGTGTTGGAGGAAAGATTGGAAATGCTATAAGAAATGTGATTAAAGGTGGGCCTGTGGTTATAAATTGCTTTTTTAATGGTGATGATAGTAGCTGACATAGAGTATAATAAGAAGATGAGAATGTCAGTATCAATTTTTATTAGTGTCATGAACAATATATAGTATATTTAAATTAGCTTCATTTGTATTAGTATTTTTGTAAGTGGTAGCTCAAGAAGCAATAACATGTCCAATATATTCTAAAAAGAAAAACTAAATAAAGTTGCCAATGTTCTCTACAAAATAGCCATAACTTTTATACTGGGGAAAATATGCCACATTTCCTAAGATAGTCAAAATTCAGGCACACAACATACTCTAGATTATACATCACAACAAATCTAGGGAATAAATTGGAGGAGCAATTGTTGCAAATGCATAAAGTCCTACAAATTTGAAAAGACACTAAAAATGTAACTTTACATATATCAAACTTCTTTCCAAGATATACATAGAATGATAATTACGGTCTATATCTGGGTCAACTTAAAACTTTAAGAAATGGGAACTATTCAGTCTGAGCATGGTCATTCTGTTGAAAATAAGCAATTATAAAATTAATAATAGTAATTTTTATAAACTAGTTCTTATTAAAGAAAAATTGATGAATCAGTTTTGTTTATGAATTTTCTCAGCAATTATCAACAGCTTTCTGAGTCGGTCTAATGACAAATTAGGTAAAATTAAATATCTAATAAAAACAATTTTTAGATAATTAGAAGAATAAGAAACATTATTATTTTAATTAAAATCTATTCTTTGTTTGAATTTCAGAAAACTAAGCTTTGAAAAGCATACCATAAGGGTTAAAGTATAGAATTTTAAAATCTAGCTACTGAAGGTATGAATTCTGAACCATTTCTTTTTTTATTTATATCTTAGACAGTATTAATTGTGTATGAGAGAAAGCATAGCCTGGTGGTTAAGAAACTGGTCTCTAAGTCAGAAGTCTGTTACTTACTAGTTGTGAAATCTTGGGCTAGTTCCATAAACTATTTTCAATTTCTTCACCTGAAAACTGGAAATCTCACAGTTTCTACCTTTTAAGGTTATTGTGAGGATTAAATGAGACAGAGTGATGAATAATGCTCAAGAGTGTCTGGCTCACAATAAGACCTCAGTAGATATTAGTTTTATTATAATTATTAATGCTAATAAAGTGCTTAAATAGAAATTTCTATTTCTCTAGAAAGGTTAAATTAAACATTTCTTCTCTCCAAAAAGCCGCTTCTCTCTGCTAATTCCTTCCTTTTGCTCTATGAATTATATATTTCTCCTTAGGGCAAAATACACAGTTATTCCTTCTCCTTTAAAGCATTCTCCTTTTCGAGTTATTTTTCAAGACACATAACTCAAAAGGCCTCTTCCCACACCCTCCAAATAGTTTGATTCCCTAAAAAGACTGACTGGAAACAGTTACTTCAAAAGGTGAGAGGACCCTGCATGAGTCGCTGGGCACCGTGTCTGCTCTAGACCACTAGGAAACCAATTCCTGAGATGGCAAACATCTCACTCACTTTGAGCCATTGGTCATTTTAAACTTCTCTTGGTCATTCCACAGGGGACATAAAGTTCCAAACTAATAGGAATTTTAAATAAGAGCAGATTTAAAAATCCAAAATTTAAGTGAACCAGACAATTCAGTTATTTAATTGAATGTGTGTGTATTATATGTTTGCTCCTATAAAAGTAGTTTAAAATGTAAAATTCCCAATGAAAAAATTGATAATGTAGGCAGTACCATGGATTCTCTACTGACAAATCTCCACAGAGAAGAGCATCAGCATGAAAGCTTGTACTCAATTCTGATAGATACGTGTTCCACTAAATATGTGGACCAAATATGACAGAATGAATCATATGGAACACTAAGTAACTAAGATAGCCCTTGCTTCAGGAAATCACAGCACAGTTGCTTGGGAAAATAACGATGTAAATTGTTAATGCACACATTGTGAATTTCAATGTGTATCAGACATTGTTACACATACTCCAGTTTTCAAATAGTTCCCTGAGGAACACATATAGACCACTGTCATTTTCACAAAGGTGGATAGATAGTGGGTTTGGGACTTTCTGTGTTTTGCAATAGCAAATTCAGAGGAGACAAGGGATTTATCTTGTTCCTGACACAATTTCACTAAAAAATATCACCGGTACAGAAAATGTGTTTCTTTTTAAACATGTACTTAAAGAAAAACTATACCTCACAAAGGTATTGTGAAAGAAAACCTAATTGGAGTTTATTCTGCAAAGCTTATTAAGGTAGACTTTCCAGAATATTACCTGAGGTGTATCTAAGGTGGAAATGCTTGAATACACATAAAAACCTATCAAACACATTATCTTCAAATGTCTACATTTAAAAAATCATGTGGTTACTTGATAGAATTATCTATTTTTTTTTTTTGATGGAGAATTTAGGACTTGGGTTATCTGTCAAGTCCACAGATAACAAATCAGTTTTTTACTTACCATCAGTGCAAAACCAAACCACATGTGACGTGTTTACATAGAGGCAGCACAACACTCCATGGAGAAAAGTGGAAATTTACTCACATTACAGCAAAATGCTACTGTTTTTATCACAATTGTTTGGGATCAATTATCAATAGTTTTTTCCCTTTCTCTGTTTCTTTGGTGTATAGATAGAGGCTATGTGAAATAAGACCATTGGTGTATTTCTCATACCTACTAAAACAGGAATTCTGAGGCTTGAAAAGTACAAAATATTTTAATAATTAAAGTAAGTCAATATTAGAAAAAGTAATGTAGGACAAATCTTACCTGAGCTCCTGGATTAGAGAATCCATTGGCACTGTTGAAAAAAAAATCAGTTTTTAATTTTGAAAACTGTATGACTGGGACTTTTAAGCCACCTAGAGATAATGACCAGTAATGGTTAGTACTGACCCCACTTAATTTCCCTTTGGGTGGGTTGATCTTTTCTGGTTTTGCTTCTTTGGAGAGAAGAGGACAAATATATATGGTCCAGAACAGATGAGTCTAGGTTTAGTGCCTTAGGTGACCTTGGGAACAGACGTCATGGATTGGACTTTCCAAGTATCTGTCTTTAGAGATTCATTAAAAATTTACAGAAGTACAAAGGACTTGAATTATTTTTAAATCAATTTAACCAATTTTATTGTTTATAGAAATTTTTTTTCAAAAGAATCCTGTTTACATTTTTATTGACTTTAAACAAATATATAAATAAAACTGGCAAAAGTTTTACTAATGAATATGTCCCAAGATATTGTTCCGTAAATTTCATACATAGAGAAAGAGGAGGATAAGCTTCAGCCTTGTTAATATCAACATTATTTTAAAAATAAGAAATTTACAGAAAAAAGAGCTTTGATTTTTCTGACTGAAATCATGGTAACTAAAGAAGTTCATGTTTATAAATACCTGCCTACACAAGGATAAGCAGCATATTGAGATAGATAACAGGTGGTTTTAAAGATTACTCATGCTACATGAGAAACAGTTGTTTAATTTCTCAGAGAACATTTTGGCTCTATTTAAGAGTATATATGTATGTGCCAAAAGAATTTGAAGTCTAAAAAAGAATTGCAAATTAAAAGAGCCACATTTTAAAAGTATGCTAGAGTGGTGTGCTTTTAGGAGTCTAAACAAGAAATTTAAATAATCCAAATACAGTCCTTAGAATGCTGATATTTATGGAAGATGTGAGCTTATCCTAAATAATTATACAAACTGTCTTTCTTAAACTTGTATTTTATTGAGAAGTTTGCTGCATACAAACTTAATGTTTGGAAATACTGTTCCAAATATTAGACTACCAAATATTAGACTACTTCAACTAAAAGTAGAAAAAAATACAGTGTGAAATTTCTGTTTAGGTAAAGCCCCATATCTACTACAGCATTATTCTGCACTTTGATTATTATGGCTAGTGCTAACCATGGTTATATTTTAACTGAAAAAAAAAATCATCCTGGAATTTATTAAACACTTTGGGATTCTGGACTTTACTCAAAAATAAATTATTTACCTTTACTACATATATAAACATGGCTAACGAAACGATTTCATGTGATTAGCCACTTTGAAATGTAAATTTCAAACTGTTTCCAAATTATTGCACTATTGCTACCCAACTCAGTTCTTCTCAGCAAGGCTGACTTTGAGAAGACTGGGGTGGGGAACAGCTACCCAGAGTGTTTTCAGAGGGCATGGTGAACCTAGTTTCTTGTTTAGAATTAAGGGTCACAAAAATATAGCTATTTATAATAAAAGTTATTTTCCTTAAGGGGTATTATTATTGCCAGTCAATCCTGTTTTCCAGATGTTTAGATCATCAAGGGCCTGTTTATATTTCAATATTATATTACCATCTGTTGGTTACCAAAAGAGAGAGATAACCGGCAAGTTAAACCTTTCAAACGTTTCTTTGCGCTGCTGGAAATTCCCAGCAGGGACAGTCAAAAAACAAACATTAGCATTTTACTTCAACTAAGAGTGGGAGCCACTAAACCGGATAACATAAAAATCAAAACCTGCTTTAGCAATAAACTAATAATTTGGTCTTTTCCCTTGGCCATTAAAGTCACTTCAATAATTTGAAGGTCTCCATGAAGCATTCTTCACTCACTGACTCTTATGTTGTTTCACATGATGTTCAAGTCTATCATGATTGCATTTTGTAAAAATTAGCATCATATATCATTTAGACTTTTCCGAGTCCTTTAACTCCTGGTTCATAATATTTTGCCCCTCAAAACCATGATCCAATGTTTTAGCTTGATTTAAAAAAAGAATGTTGTAATCATTCGGACTGCACATTAGGGACTGAGCACTGGAATTCCCATATTTCATGGTGTGGTGGGCACGGTGTCATGGAATCTGCTTGCTAACTCACCCTTGGTTCCTTTAGACCGGGTACACAGCATTTTATCTGCAGCCTCTGCATCCATCTGTAACATGAACACAAGTCGTGAGGTCATTCCTTTGACATTGACCAAAACATGAAAACATGTCATTAGGAGTTCTGAAGGTCATTTTGAAAAACAGAGTAGCCTTTCATGCTCTCTGATGGTATTCTGACTCTGCAGGGATACAACTGTGACTGCCCTCACAGTCCATGAATTTTGGAAATACGTCTATAGATGCCAGAACCAGAGGAAACAGTGACAACACGGCATAAACTTATCCATAAGTTTGCAAGTGATTCAAACACTTTGGGCATTACAAAGATAGAGTAAAGGACTGTCTGCTTAACAGTGGTTGTGACAAACAGTGGTTGAGACAAAACCTCAAATGCCAAACCAAAAGGTTTCAGACTAATTTACTAAAACCTGATTCCTTTACATTACTAGACCCTTTCTGATACATACCTCGTGCTAAGTCAGAAAAAATAATTCCCTGTGTAAAAAAGCAATGTTAAGTCAAACCCCTAACATGTCCCCATTTCAAAACACCATTGGAAATGCTGATCATCAACAACAATACATATTTACTTCCAGAATTCCAGAATAAATATTGGTTATAATCATCCAAATCTATAAGGAAGGTGAAATTTGAGTATTGTGTGTGTCAGTAGCAAACTTTCTTAAAATACTATTACTAACTATTTTAAATGTAATCAAATAAATTATCAAAAGGATGCAAAAACTTTAAGTCTGTTGTTTTTGTCCACATGGAGATACATTCTGACCAGAGTACACTCATCCATTTCACTAGAATTCCCAGTAATCTCTTAGTTTAATTCACTTTTACACGTTATCAGAAGAAATTCTTAAATAGAAAAAAGTTGTTTTGCTTGATGAAAATCAGACAGGATGAAGGCACTCTCTGTGTCTCCCATCCTTAAATCCTGAACTAGACTAGCATGGATGCCGTGTGGCAGCAATGGTGATGGGAGACGCATCTCTGCTCTCCGAGGCTGAGTTGTGATTGAAGGCACTGACCTGCCATAGACTTATAATAGGGGAGCAGGTGTGGCAATGATGGACTTTAATTTCCTTTAATAAACCTTTTATGTGCCACACTTTTACTGCCATTTGACGCTCTCCAAGGTCCTGCACATAATAGGTTCATTACTTTTGATTACCATAGTCTATTGAGACAAACAACTCCAGAACACACTATATATTATGTTCAGTTAAGCCAATATAGACTATTTATCCATTGTGCATTTTTTCACCTGCAACACTACAGACAAATTAACGACAGCCCTTGTAAGCTAAAACTATTAAAACCACCAGTAATCTTTTGTCATCATTTCATAACAAACACTACACCAATCACTGAACTGTTTTTTTTTTAATTAGCAAACAGAAAAGTGTTCACTGCTTTTGAGAAACAGCAGTTGCTTTAGTCTAAATAAAATGGTTCATTGTTATGAATATTTTAAAATTACATAATAAGAGAAAACAACAAAAAAGATGTGATGTTTTTCCTGTATTTTGTCCTCCTTTTAAAACAACATGAATTTATGACAGATGTGACACTGCGTAGGACTACCATGTTTCCCCGAAAATAAGACTGGGTCTTATATTAATTTTTGCACCAAAAGACGCATTAAGACATATTTTCAGGGGATGTCTTATTTTTTTCATGTACAACAATCTACATTTATTAAAACACAGTCATGTCATCTTCTTCTGGAACATCATCATAACGTACTGAATGGGTCCGTCTGGCTGATGATCTTAACTGGGGCTTATTTTCAGGGTAGGTCTTATTTGGGTAAAATGGCTTGGTTTACTGAGGATGGTGAGCACTGCGTTGTAAAATCCCCCTTCTCTGTGAATATCTCTGTTGCATGCAAAATGGCTCAACTCATGCAAACTCCTCTCCATGTGCTAAATGAATAACTTGATTAAGAAAGATCAGTAGCATGAGGGTTAAAATGATGAAAATCATCAACTGTTTCGGAGGAAGCTACTCCCGTGGGTGAACATCAACTCAACTCAAGTCTAAGGTTAGCCTGCCACACAGGTGCTATTTATTAGCTCTCGCCAACCACTCTGAAATATTCCCCCCAAAGGTAAGTGAATGTTGAACTCCATGAGTTTCTTTACCAAACATGCAGCACACTCTGAAAATAGTACCAGTAGACACAAATAAAAGTTCCTAAAACCTATGTAAATGTAACTTTATTTATAACAGCTTGAAGACTAATTCTATTTTGCAATTCTGCTACCCAAGTACCTGACCATTCTGTCATCAACCCATGCAGTCGCCTCCCCATTCAGATCATTGGAAAGGATGCACAAATATTCATGGACCTGTGCTTGATTGTGCTGGGAATGCTGGCCTCACAATCGTGTTTTGTGGAGCTACTGTCCTCTTGTTGGTGTAGCATATATGTACTATATAAATATTGTAAAACCCGATACTCATTTATAAAACTAAGTTTTCAGATTTAACTTCTGGGCCAAGCAGTAGGAGCGAAATGGACCAAGGCCATAATATACAACCTATGTATTTTACCTTCTTTCTCTTCCTCACACCTGAAGAATAATAAAAGATATGAACTTTAGTGTCTAGTCATGTCTTATAGTTTGTCAGTGAATAAGAACATCAGAAACATAAAGCACATGTACTTTTCTTTTTGGGTGTGGAAGGTTTTAATATTTATGAGATGGCTTACTCTCCTCATAGTTCTCAATTTGAAAATAAGTCTTTGTTCTCTAAAACCTTGAATATTGGAGTAGAAATTTTTAAGTGTTTTCTACTTGAATTATTCTCATGGACTTTAATAAATTGTCAATAGGTAGACTTAATTTTTGTGGGGATCACCATCCTTTCAAATATTCCTAAAATATTCCTAAAATATTCCTAAAAGAGGCACAAAATTATGGTATCATTCAGGACATTGACCTAAATAACAGGGGCTGCAATGTTAAAAACTATACTTATCACTGGGAACACTGTTTTCTTTTTCCATTGGAAAAGGAGATTTGATCATCTTTATTACTTAATTCCCAAATACTATTGGCCAAGTCTGCAATTAATTTTGTAAAATTTAATGAGTCATTTCTTTTATCAAAACAGAGATATGATTTTTAAAAAGATGTCCTTATCCAGGTTTCTTTGGGCCTTTATTTACCTCATTCCATTTTTTATGAATGGGAAAAAGACATTTTCTAAGATTCCTATAATGCTTCCTTTTGGCTTTGACAATCTACTTCTTAATAGAGATAAGAATATTAAAGGTAGGTTTTGGTACTCTTATTTTTCCTGATCTGAAACTACTTTAATAAAAGTTTATTTAACCTATAAATATGGATATATTATATATAATATTATATAGAAAGGATAAAAATATGGCCCTTTCTTGGCATGTAATTCACAATAAAGCTATGAGGAAAATTTTAAACATACTTTATTCCCTACTGGCCTGGGGAGAAGAGTCAATACAAGGAAAAATGACAAGAGGGAAAGAAAATTATAAACTAAAGAAGGCAAGGAGTGGCCGGATGCCTCAGTTGGTCAGAGCTCAAGTTCTGAACAACAGGGTTGCCAGTTTGATTCCCACATGGGCCAGTGAGCTGCACCCTCCACAACTAGATTGCAGGCAACAATCTGCCGCTGAGCTTCCAGAGGGGCAGCCAGATGGCTCAGTTAGTTAGAGTGCAAGCTCTCAACAAGGTTGCTGGTTCAATTCCCTTATGGGATGGTGGGCTGTGCCCCCTGCATCTAAAGTTTGAAAAAGGCAACTGGACTTGGAGCTGAGCTGTGCCATCCACAACTAGATTGAATGAAAACAACTTGGAGCTGATGGGCCCTGGAGAAACACACTGTTCCCCAATATTCCCCAATAAAAATAAAAAATAAAAAAGATTTAAACTAAAGAAGGTAAGGAAGCAAAACTTGGAGAAAGGACATGCAAGAACAAACACTGGAAATAAATACATAGGCAGTGAAGAAGAAAATAACCATAAAATAAAATGTAAAATTTAACTACTAATTTGAATTTGGAAGCCTTCCATTTAATATTTTTATATGCTTAGTAACAGGTGTACAATTTCCTAGTTACTTGTACTTAACCATCTTTTCTTACTAATGCTTAAATAAGGGGAAATCAACAGATCTCCTGTCCACATGAACCCCATGCACAGATTTTGTGCTTTCCTTTGGGCTGAAAAGACAGTCCTGGAATTGCCAGTTTGTGGAAGCAAGAGATTCAAAGAGAAGGACACAGAATTCATAAACTCAATTTAGGTTTTATTCATACAAATAAATTACTGGTATGTGAGATTTAGTTCCCTTTGATTTTATCTTTCACTCCCAATCTTATTTTAACCCAATGGTTAAAAAAAAAAAAAATCAAGTAAATATTTAATCACTTCTTAAGAACTGGATTAAACAAATCTCTTGGTAATGTTTAAATTTTATTTCTCCTTCAACAAAATTTTAGACACAGACGTCCTTACTATTTTTTATAAGAAGACTTGAGTTGCTTAAGATTAATACCTAGGAAAAGCTATGGTGATTTATAATGTTCTGAGGACATTTTCTCAAAATACATATACAATTAATCTTAATATTGTCTATGTGTATATAGTCTCATATTGGTAGCTACTTTAAATTTGAGAAATCCTTCATATACATTCAACTTGCAACAATTTCCAGTTTTAATAAAATTTTATTGTGTTCATCTCCTAAGATTTTTGAACTGGCAATACAATTTTGTATGTTGTGTCACACTAGCCTTGTGCAATGGCATTTCCATCCTGGTGAACCCATTGCAATGGTGAGAGGAAGTTCTATGGCTGCTGAGAAGAGGTCTCAGCATTCCCTCTATGATGAGTCCTTAATCCTCAGTGGATGCTTACTTTACAAAGATCAATTAAAAAAAAAAATGACAAAGAAAAACTCAGAAAGTTGGGAAAGACTAAACCCAGAAAATGAAACAACGAGATGATGCCAGGCCCTTGGAATAAAATTTAGCCAGATTGAAGAACAAAAGACCCTACATTGAGTGTCTTTTCTTTGATAATCCTGGTATCTTTTTGTTTAAACATAGCTTTATATCAGTCCAAAATGGCAGCAAAAGAAGTTTCCCTATTACACAGGGAAAAGATGGGGGAAATGAGTTGTGACATCAAAAGAATAAGGGACTTATTGAGAGGAATACTAAGATAGAATGTTCAAGTATGGTTTTTCTCTGATTTTACTTTTCTGGTTTTATTTTCATATACTTATTAATTACTCAGGAAAAGAATTCCATTAAATAAACATTTAAAAACCTAAAGTAATAAAAACAGGGATTTTTAAATCATCAGTGATGACATACTCGTATGTATAATTTTCTGAACAATTTTTGAATCATTTATCCTAAATAAAATAAAAATTTTCTGAATCTTTTATTTAGGGCACACTGTCCCTGATTTCAACTTTCTGTTCCTTCCTTTCTCTTATTGTATTGTCTTTTACTTTGTATAGAAAGCTGAAGAATTGCATGATGTGTACCTTCAAATTTATGATCTCTCTCCTCGTCTCCCCTAATCCCTCCCACCCCCAACAAACACCATAACTAAGGAAAGAGGCAGATTCAATCCACTATCAGATTAAATACAGTTCTCTGGGAATAGCTCCTCCTGAGGGTCAAGTGCATGTGCATTCCCCACAGATCAGGTGTTTTTTTCCAGAGTCACTTGGAAATGCACTGCAATAAAAGAAATCTTAGACCTGAGACCAGCCGGTTATCTTTATAAGGCGGCTCATTTATTTTAATTCTCACTTCTCATTTCTGAGTTGTCACTGCTGTTGTAGACTTCATGCTGTAACTTTGCACAACTGGCAATGCTGAATATAAACCAAAGCCATATGTTTGTGTCCTTTTGCCAAACGACTCCAGCAAATAGTCCTATTATTCCCTTAGGTAGCCAATGTGTGCCAAGGATTTCTATTAGTCCTCGTACCACGGCCTCTGAGTCACAGCTTTGTGATATAAGGGGACAATTGCCGGCTTGATGTTTTAGGAGGCATTTTTTTCTTTGTAGTTTTTTAGTATGCCCTGTTGAAAGATAACTCAGAGTAAGTAATACCCTAAGGGCCTTAATTTTTTTTTTCTTGCTGATACTTTGAGATGCATGTGTTGTAAAATATATAAATGTTAGCAAACAAGCTCCTTCATATATGGGTAAATTATTTTAAATAGATTTTTTTTCTCCAAAAGCAACCCAATTCCTTTACTTTTCAGTATTTGTAGGAATTAACTTTAGAAGTTATCTATAGTGCTTTTTAAAACATGCTTTTGAAATTTATCACTTATTTACTCTTCATCCTTAGTAAATTAATTTCTAATACAAATGAATTCAAATTGAATTTTTAAAACTACTTTAACACTGAACAAATAACAAGGGCAAATGTGTGAACAAATAACACATACCAGTCAATATACAAAGGTTTGTAGCTCAGAGGACTTTACCTATTTCATATTTTTATATATTAAAATGACCATGTTTCTGACAAAAATCACAACTCTAATTCAGCACTAACAATAATTTTTTTCAAAGCAAATCCACAACGATAAAGCACTGTTATACAGGTGAGCCTCAATATGTAACACTTTTTAATAAAAATGTTGCCTTACCTCTCTTTGTCCAGGTAACTTGTATGCCAACTTGGTTTGCCCTGTTTCGTCAAAGTGACTAAATATCTTTGTCCACTTCAGTGAGAAATCTTGAAATTCATTCTATTAAGATTGAAAAAAAAAGAAGAAAAGCATATCAGTTAGGACAAATTAAATAGATCAGTAATGAACAGTGAAGTGAACAATAAAGGATGTGTTGACACTTTTACCTATAATTTAGTTGGACTATACTATAAACAGAGTGACAAATTTTATACTACATATCAATGGTAAAAAGATTTTTACATTTTTAAAGGTTAGCCAAATTCATTTTTGTCTTTATTACCAAACTATATATATTATGTCTTCAATTTACTATGGAAATTGGATAAGAAAGACTTTCTATTATCACTATTATTTTACTTTTAACCACCAAAAGAGAAAGTTCAGATAAGATTTGGAATTTACTACACTCATGAAGTCACAAAAAACAGATTCAAAATTCATCTGTTAGTATATATATAGGGCTCTCTTTAATGAGGCTGTCATAAAATGTTACTAATTTTTTTTTTTTTTTTTTTTTTTTTTTGCCAATGTTTTAACCTGTCTCTTATGGAAACAATTTGCCTTTGGTTTATTTTTCATTCAGACATAATACACAGAGCTGCGTCACCTCTATTTGGTCCCAGGGATGGGAACAGAATCTGTCTTCAGCCCATTTGAGATTTTTGAGAGGACGAAATTCAGTGTATTACATTCAGCATACTAGAGAGGGGCTATTTGTACAAACACTATGTATGTCAATGTACATTTAGAAAGTTTATATCTGGCAATTCTGGTATTTTAAAACATAAGCCACCAACCTTCCTTGCGGATTTCTCTCGTTCTGTATTTTACCCTTTGCAGTAGATTGAAGTACCTGGCTTTTTAAGCATAGATTTCTGTGTTACTTGTAAGCTTTGACCAGACATTAAGCAGATGCTTCTTCAACTCAAGTCAGCAACTGTAGTTCCTGGGGGGAAATAGGGATAAAACTCTCTCAAGTGATATAGAGCAGATTACTGCACATTAAGTAAGAATTGAAAAGTCGCACAGGAGCTTGGGAATTCTTAGTTTGCGTTTGAATGCAACTAAAAAAAAGGCTTTCTCTACAAGTGTGTTCGGCTTATTCTACTCCACCCTCAGTTCAGAAAGAGTTCTGAAGCTTTCCACCTGCCTATTGCCCTTTGTTTACCATACTCTAACCTAAAACAAAAGATCCTGGAAAACAGTCACACTGGTGAGCAAAGCTCTTTCTAGATCCTGAAAGTAATGGCTTTTTGTCTAATACCCTATCGTGTTATGTATTTATTAGCAATACATTTTCCATTTATTTTCTCAAAGATTGCCAATAAAGAACTGAATCACATAAGGGAGTAGCTGTAAACCCTCTGAGTTCCCTAATGTCAAACTCATTAGCATCCGAATAAGCACACAGCAGCACATCATCTGCACAATTGCAATTTTTTACTACTTTTAATAGCGTTTCTCAAAGGGCTCATTTTCAACTTTCTTCAGTGGTTAGTTGGTTCTCAGGGGAAAAGTAGCTTCCTGATGCTCGCAGCTTCCACTCAACAACCAGGCCGTTTGCTGTCAGACACATCAGCCCTCTGCCCTAACCCCATCTGCTGTCTCTCCCCTCCCTGGGGAAGAGAGTTAAGGCAGCACAGCTGAGATCGCCTTGGAGCAGTGCACAGAGGGCTCAGACAAAATACAACTTTAGAAATATGATTTGACACAAAAGGGCTCGAGAAGTCCAGGTACACCAAAATACAAATGGAAAATACGAGCCCTTCAGAGGCTCCCCATTCCACGTGTCGATCAGTCTATCATTACTAACTCCACCCACCCGCTTTTGGGAAACATTCTTGGCTGACACCAAAAGGAGTCTTCCACTGAAATCGGTTCCCTCCATCCCAAGCATCTGCCCTACTGTTATATCAAGGAGATCTGTTTAAAAACCCATTTTTATTAATCGCCATACTTTAATGTACTTTGCAGATCTTAAACTATTTTATAAAACTTAATGACTTACTAAAATATTCATAAAATATACACATTTTGAAGACAGTTAACCTAAGATTTGGAATCTTGACCAAGCTGCCACATCTGGCAACTTGAGTTAGTTCTATCCCCCATCTACCAGGATGAACACTTTTGTATTGAAGCTCATTTTCTTTTTTTATAAAACTGCAACCTTAAAAGATAAAACTACATGACAAAGAAGGTATTAGTAACTTAATTAGCTACAAAACCCGTAAGTGTGCTGTCTAATTAAGACATGGCTTTACTTGTTAAATGGAGTCATCACAAAGCACTTCATTTGTCTGCTTTACTATATGTCAATAATTAGGGACTCAGATCTTCACAACTGTTTTGTGGGTGAGTATCTACTTCTGAAAATATATACACTGAAGTGGACAAAATATATACAATATCTATCATACAATGTAATGAATCTGCTGTGTTATTAAAAAAGGTATATTAGATTATATTTTATTGTGGGGGTGGTGAATGACCTAAAGTGAGATGATGTATTTATCAACTGTATCCTTAAAGTAGAGAGTCATAGACTTACTTATGGTTCAAAAAAAAAATGTAATATTAAGAATATCCTCCAACTAAACTCGAAGTGAAAATTTTGATGATAGGGCAAATAAATTTAATATGAAGCGTATGTAGCACTTGTAGCCCTGTAATATAACTTGTATCAACTCACCATGTCCACCAGTTCCTTTTTGGAATTTGCGTACTATGGAACCAGACTGTTCTACCTCAGACACATTGGAAATGCACAGCAGAGAACTCTCAGAAGTTTGGAAAGTTAATACAAGCTCCAAAGAGCTCTCTCAGATTTAGTTTCTCAAGGAGTAAAATAAAAGCAGAAGAGTGCCAGCACATATGCCTTAGCGTTGCTATCATTTGAGTCCCTGTCTTCACAACTTGTAACAGTTTTAATCTCCTGATCACTCTTCTAACTTTAGTATCTTCACCAATTGTTCATTAGTTGGAATGATGAAAAGAGAGGGGTACTCTGTGCCTTTGTGTGTTTGTGAATGGTAAGGCAAGACCTTTACAGTTCTAAGTTTCCAGATTTATTTTTATATTAATGAGTATGATAATTTAAGTTAGAGTCAAATTTTGTATAAACCTTAATGATATCTTTGCCTGGGTAATCAAATTATTTGGTTTTCCATTTGCCATGTTGCTCTGTTAAATTTCTAATGAAAATTTAAGTCCCTTATTTTGGAGTTTCTAATCAGTGAGTTATAGAATTTGTTTTCCCATCAGAGCAAGAGATTATATATTTAGAAATTTATGCATACAAATTGTATAAGCCTATTGCCACTTTATATTTATGCTTTCAAAGATGACTTTTCTCTGCTTAGCTCTACAGGTTGATACCAGTAGTAGCAGATATTACGTCATTGGCTGGAGCAGATAAGCAGTGAGTTTCATTTAAGTTGTTTTAAATACTGTATATTGGCCACAAGCTTCACTTTTAGCATTAGCCCGTAATTAGGCTCCTGATCACAGTAGGATTAGAAAAAAAGAGCTTCATCAAAACCGCAGGGAAAAAAAATCTCCCATTGTAAAGTAAGTCAGTGGTACACTTACCTTTACGGAAGATGTTTTGGATTTTAAATCATTACATATTCAACGAGATTAATTCTTTGATATTAGCAACCAAAATGCTTTTCATGATCCATTTTGAACATTTTTTGCTTCCCCTAGTGGTCACTGAAGTTCAAAGATAAACAAAACTTCTTGTTGTCAGTATAGTTTGTCATTTTAAAAGAAAAACAAAAATAAGATTTGTCAATATACAAAACGTCCCCTGATGGACTTAATTGATTTTTTTTTTTTTTTGGTTTGCCTAGCTTTTGAAATCTCTGCTCTATAAAATCTTTCAAGGAATTTTATGTACAAGGAGTGCTATGGCAACTCTGATCTCCCAGAAAATGCAATTTCTGCTTTGCAAATTGCTGAAGTCATACAGAGCATGCAAATAATTTCTGGTTTCCACTGTACTATATATAAAGTAGCTGTACTAGGAGGCATTATACTATTTGTATTTGTCCTTCCAGCACCTGTAAAAATAAAACACAGTCCTCTTTTCCTTAAACTCTGAAGTAATGCCAATAACTTGCACAAAACGTGTATTTCTCACCACAAGAGGATTTAACTTTCATCTGATTTAAGAAACAAAATAGCCCTCAAAGACACTTAAAGCTTTGCTGCAATTAACATAACTGCATTTAGATGCCATTCATGACTGATAATTCCAACACCTTGTGGGGAAAAAAAAAGTTGCATGCTGTAAACATTATAAACATATTCAAATAAGCTTAACACAATCTGCCATGCTTATTTCTGCCTAGATCATGGACCAGCGAAATGGTTAATGCAAATGGATTTATAATTTGCTTTGGGGGGCCAGTTTCTTCTCCTTATTTATTAGCCCAGCTGATGGGGCAGATTTGATGAGGCACTTCTGGAATAATTGAGTCATCACACAAAGAAGGCTGCTAGCATTCAGAGTGGTTTTATCAGCAGCAAGCAGGCCTGATTACTGACAATTACACTCTGATCCGGTGATGGAAGAGAAAGAGCCAACGAGTGGGAAATGTCCGTGTTTCTATCCAGGAATAATTTCTACATTCATTTTACATGCTAAGTGTTTCCTATCTCTGCATAATAAACTGTAAACAGGAATAGATGGCACAATGTCCCTTAATATTTCCTGGTAATGAAGACACAAATGTACAGTGAGTGCTGATAAATATAGATGAAACATAAGCTATTCTCCTAGTCTGTATTGTTACCTTTAAAACAAATGCATTTTTGTGGTAAAAGCATAATCATAGCTAATGCAAAAAAATGACAGAAGATTGAAACTGTCCTTGTAACTACATAGAAACTTTGTAAAAGTCCTGTTAATCAATGTTGTTTTAAAGGCTCAGGAGCTGAAGGTGAGATACTAGAAACCACATCATTTTGTTTCTCAACAGCTAACTGTGAAGAACTCCTTAGGTTAGACACAGCAAAGGACAATACTGAAAGTGACCTCCATTAACACTCAAAGAGAGCATATCTCAACACTGAACTGAGAAAACAATAAAGCCGGCACAAAGAAACATCTTCACTAGCATGGTTTTTCATTTCCCTTCCATCAGGGCTTTCAACAAAATGTTGATCAAGCTTGATAAGTTAGACCTAAGACTGCATGGTCTGTCACAAAGAGCAAGGTATTGCTGTTTTTTGCATGGCACTTTTCACCACTTGCGTATGTCGTGGTTTACTAACAAAACACTATGAACAAAATGCACCTCACAGAGATACTTTATTAAACTAGTTTTCTCTCTGACTCAGAATCTAGCTTGAAATGCCCAGAGAAATGGGATACTCAGTTTTCTTAATGTGCTGCTAGAGATTTTAGTGGGAAAATCTTTAATTTCCTATAATACCAAGAGTTTCCTCTTTTAAAAAACCAATCGGGTGTGGAGACCTATATAATAAACCTGCTTGGGTCTGTTTGTTTAATTATTTTCCTAAAGACACTTCTTGACTTCCAAAGAAGTAAAATCTCTGTTCTCATCTGTTCTTGTGGTAACTATGGAAACTCTGTTTTATTAAACTAACCACTTAACTTCAAGGCTTGTGTTACAACTAAATGTTCTATTTTGAGTAAATCTATACTAAACAAGCATATAATGTCAAAACATTTTAAATAAAGTTCAAGGAGCACTTGATGATTCAAAAATGAGGCTTTTTATGTAGAAGGAATTTTATCCTTTTAAACTATTTTATTATATAGGTTGTTATACAGTATGCTACATATCCGTAGACATTTTCTGTTTTCCTTATCCATTTTTAAGAGGCTTTTAAAATTTTTTTCAACAAATCTGCTGTTTTTCCCAGCAGTAACTTTGTTTTCCATTAAAATCTTCACCATGTTCTGTAAATTTGAGTTAAGATAAAAGAATAAAGTCATTTGTCTTCATTATCTCACTAGGAAATATGGGAGAACCAACTGAAATTTACAAAGAAAATGACATGATTCTCAATTGTTGAGGACAATGGGAACTGGATTTTTGCAGAATTATCCTTGGATTATAATCTCACTTAGGTGTTTAATTTAATACGGATTTTTAAAATATAAGCCTATTTCTTCTAAAAATATACTTATTATTGGTTCAATACAAATTTACCTAGCATGGATTGCTCTATGCTAGACAGTGGGAATTAAAAGATATGTAAATCACAACTCTTGTCCTCATAAGTATAAACCACCAAATTGAGGATTCCAATACGATATCAAATGTCTGATAACAGAAGGAGGCAGAAAGAGCAATGGGAGTTGAAGCTTTGACCACATTGGAAAATTTCCCAGAAAATGATGATTACTGAAGAATTTATACCTGGAGAGATTCAGAGAACTTTGACTAAAATAAATAAATGTCCCCAATGACCAAGTAGAAAGACACAAATAGTCCAAATTGTACTTGGCTTGGTTAAACAATATATTAAAGCCATATTTTATATAGTTACAAAAGGGTCAAAGGAGACTAGATGGTCAAAATTAAATATCTAAAATTAAATGTTTAGAATTTTCAATTTAATTTTTTTAAATTTCAGAGGAACTTTTCCTTCAGGATCAGAACTGCAAAATTTATCTGCTGAAATGTGATTTATCATTCATGTTGTGGTTCAAGTGACAGTATCTCATAGGATTCTGTATCCCAGCAGTGTTTTGATGACACTTTCATCTTGATTATTATGCTTTACCTGATATTATATTCACTCATGCTCACTTAGTTTTCCCTGTGTCAGTATAAGCTCATGGAAGTGAAAGGCTGTGTCTTTCAATGTGGCCAGGGTAGGTTTATTATACATTGTTATTGAATTGAATTGAAATAAGCCAAAAACAATCCTCTTCAGATAGTTATTATTTTTTAATTGTATTTCAATATAAAACATCCCAGACACACAGCAGCTGGGGCTCTATAGATTTAGTCTGTTTGACTGCTATGCCAGTTAAGGAGAATTACAATTTTGTCTCCTCTTATGTGGAAAAAAGTCAGCTCCCAAAATTCAAAAAAGAGCATGAATGAAGTATAACAGATTTTACCCACTGTCTACTTGAATTTATATGAAAAATTAGTTTATGATTTAAATTGGTCCTTTTGTGGGAATAAAAGCCAAAGGTAAAATAGAAATATAGTCTTATTTTTTTCCAAATTTTGGCAAGAAAACAATTTAGGAAGATCTCCAATTCATTTAAACTATATCCAGTTCCCAGATTTTATACCTCGCTTTTCTTACTCATAATGGGTCAAAATGTACTAACTATTATACACCTACACTTTATTTTAAATAAGGTGTAGCTATATACTCCAAACTGATGACTTTTGTATTAGAAATAAAATGGCACAACCATGAGAAAATACAAAAGTAATCAATTATTTTTTGTCAAAATAGTAAATGACACAGTACTTTCTAACTGAATATAGCTCACCTTTACTGAACTGTTAACAAGTGCTAGGCATCTTATAAGTACTTACATGCACTCTTTTCCTTAGTCATAATGGCCTGCCTATAGGGAAGTATTACCAATTTTACATATGAAGAAAGGGAACGAAATGAGCTCACTACCTTACCCAGTGTTCCACATGTAGCTAGATGTTCCAATACAGCACATATTCATTTGCACTTTGGATGATATAGTCATTGTGTTTACCCAAATATCATGTGGAGATTTTTCCTTTTTTTTTTTGTATGGGGAAATGTTTTGCAAAACAGAAGACAGAAATCTCAGAGTTGGTGACAATTATCATTAGGATCTACAAATTAATATTACAATTTCTAAAAATGATTAATTAGTCTTGGCCTCTCAAGAAATTTTTCTCCTCTTCATTTAAACACAGGAAATTCTCTATAGAATTTATATTGCCAGCTGCAAGATATATGCCATCAATTGACTGGCTGATTTATCTTCTGTATTATTAGTTTTCTATTGCTGGTATAAAAAATTTCTACAAACTTAGAGGCTTTAAACAACACAAATATGCTATTTTTCAGCCCTGGAGGTCCAAAGTCTGGTACATTTTTACCAGACTAACCTCAAGTCAGGCCACAATCTTTTCTGGAGGCTGCAGGGAAGAATTTATTTTTTTGCTCATCTGGGCTGTTGGCAGTCTCCAGTCCCTTGCTATTAAAGGACTGGGGTCCCTGTTTTCTTATTGGCTGTAAGTTGAGGGCTGTTCTCAGATTCTAGAGGCCTCTGCATTCCTTGGCTCATGGCTACCTGCCTCCATTTTCAAAGCCAGCAATGGTGGGTTGAATTTAGTCCTTCTCATGTTGCATCTCCTTGACTCATTCGTCTGCCTTTCTCTTAAGGACAATGTGATTAGTCGGGCCTATCTGCATAATCGAGGATAATCTCTCCATCTCAAGGTTCTTAGTTTAATCACACTCTATTTGCCATGTAAGGTAGCATATTCACAGGTTTCAGAAATTAGGACATAGACAATTTTTTTTTGGGGGGAACATTATTCTGTCTACCACATTCTTTAGTTACATATGTGAATTCTGACTATGTTAAAGTATTAATGATCTTCATATGAGACATGTGACGTGATAAATCAAGATAAACAGTTGTATACACTCCTCATAAAATATATGAATATAGCCAAATTATCATGATGATACAAACACTAACAAAGCCAGTCATCTTTGTCCACTAAAATCAATTTCCTTAATGTCTCAAGGTTTTGAAGGGCATTTAAAATTTAAAATTTAGGGATTACTTCTTTTTAGGGGGAAATTTTAAATAATGTTCACTTACCTTCCCTAATATCCATTGGATTTCAACTGGAGAATTTCCATTGCTACTGCTGAGAAGCATCATCAGAGGAAAAATGAAAAGAAAAAAAGAGAGAAAATTTAATTAAGGGTAATTATCTACAGTTTACTGATTATATAAAACAATCCTTTCAAGTAATTTACATACTGACCATTCAAGTATAGGTTGGGGTAGGACCAATCTTCAATAGTCAAACATAATATTTATTTGAAAGAACTCTCTGTCAATAAGTAAAACAGGTGTCTACTGTTATCAGGAAATGCTTTTTAGATTTGAGCCCTTTTGTATATAAGAACATTTGAGAACCTTTTCTAGGGACATACCTGAGAGTGAAAGTGAAAATTATCAATGACAGTTCTTTAAAAAAAAAAAAAAAGAATCAGTGGTTTAACACTAATTTCTAATCAGATCCTACAGAAAGGAACAGCTCGCACGGCAGCTGTACTTTTCCCAGGGTTAATTACCTTTCACTGCTCTCTGCTAATGAGTCAGCTGTTCCTGTCATCGCACACTACACTGGTTCATCTGGAGCTCTAGATGGACAAACACTGAGTGACAGTCCTATTTACATATGGGGTGTTTGTTGTGCAAAAATTTCAAAAGGATTTTTAAAACTCCTTTAATTCTCATGTGTTTTCATGCTAAAAATATTTTTACAAATCAGACTTTGCTTGGTCAACTATTCTTTTCCTCCCAGGCCACTGGATTCACCACTAGTAAATGTTAAATGCCAAATGTTTGGAAAGAAGCAAACTTTATCGACCTCCACAGAAAGCGTTCTTACTGATTCCTTAGCATTGTAACAATTATCCTATTGGGATGAGATGGAGCCTTGAAGGTCTGTGACTTAGCTTCACTGGTTAAAAAGACTTTCTAAATAGATTCACTACAGATAATTAAATTCAAAGGTAAAACATAATCTAATATAAAAGGCACAAAACATAGATTTGTTTGTACATGAAAAGTGAATTAGAAAATTGAGTTTTCAAAAAAATTTAGACTTGAAAACTATGCTTTCACCTAATGTCTAAATATATGTATATATATATAATCACACAATATTTAGACATTAGGTGAAAGCATAGTTTTCTAAATTTTTTTGAAAACTCAATTTTCTAATTCACTTTTCATGTGAATTATACATATATAATTCACATTATATATATATATATATATATATACACATATATATACACATATATGTGCTATTATGGATATATATCATATACATACAGACATATGATTTATTACCCAGATAATAACTCTGCTCCCCAATAATGGTTCTGCTCTCCATCTCATAATGTAGACACAGTGTGTCTTTATGTGTTTTGAATAATGAAGAAAAGAGGTTTACACATCTCTTCATTTTTCTTTCTTTCTTCTTCTTCTTTTTTTTTAATCCCAGAGGGAACTGAGAGGGATATACAAATAGTAAGGTACCCTTTGAGTTCCACTTGGACAGCTCCCAAAATGCCTCTAAATAGAGACTACTCTCCTGTTGGTAACTTTGCTGCTCTAAACCTTGGGTCAGTGGCTTTCAGATTTTAATATGCATCAGGGTCACCTGGGCATCTTGTTAAACTGTAGGTTGTGATTCGGCACCCTGAGGTCCAGCATTGCTAAAAATGGTCCAGGTGTTCCTGCTGATCGTGGACCACACTTTGAATTGCAGAGTGTCAGAGCAGTGGTTCTCAAAATTTCACTGGCATCAGAATCACCTGGAGGGCTTATTAATGCATAGGTTACTGATCAGCAGTCTGAAACAAGACCTGAGAATGTACATTTCGAACAAGTTTTCAAATGATGCAGGTGTTGATGGTTCAGGGACCAAAGTTTGAGAACCATTGCCTTAGATATTAAATGCATTGAAGAAACCCAGTCCCCAAAGGCTAAATACTTTACATCCAGTGGAACAGAAGCACTCCCATTTTACTCTAGAGCTATTTATTTGCTTTTTTTTTTATTACTTTATGATAGAAAGGAACAGATAAAAAGTGAATGTTTTTGACCATCATTTAAGTACATTCTGAGAACCACTTTATGGCTTATTGAACTTGATCTTCCCTTCAGATGAAGCCATTCATGTCAAGAAAGAAACAGTAATTATGTACTTCTTCATTACAGGTGCCATTATCAAATATAAGCTCACAAATTACAAATCTAAGACTGTACAATATTTAAACTTGCCAAAGCAAATAAAATATGAAAATGAATTAATTAAAAATCATGTCATAAAACCAAATTTCAATGTCAAGAAAGAAGACAAATTTCCTTATGATGTTCAATGTTTTACCAGCCCTTGTAAATTGGAACTTATTTTCTAAATGGTACAAATTTCTCATATGCATTGTGTGTTCTTTTTGACTTTTGCTGTTTTGAAGAATACATCATCCTAAAAACTTCTTGAAGGATGAAAAAGTCTTTTAGCCTTATGCTTTAAAATGTAATTGCATTGCTGTTCATGTAAATATCTCAGTGACAAAACTTTTACAAGGGCATTTTGCAATGTTGCTCATAGGAATACATATATTAGAAAGAGGAGAATGCAACTAGTTGTTAATAAGATAAATTATAGAACGAAACATTACTGAGTGTGTATTAGCAAAGAGATGGAGGGTGATTCTCCAAATAGCAAGTTACACTCTGAGAAGTTAGGTACTTTAGCATTTATCTGCTAAGGCCAGAAAAAACTATTCATTGTCCTGAAACCTGATCTTAGTAAATAGTACTGCAGTAAAGCTGGAAGAATATGGCTCAATGTAAGAAACATTAGTAAGCGCATGAGAAAGATTTTAAAGGAATCAATGACACTAATGATTCTCACTGCCACTTATTTGGCTTTGCTATCCCACTGATATTTATTACAAAGCTATTTCTAAAGCATCAGTCTCATCTAAATATGAGAAAATTATAATGTCACAAATAGGGAATTTGATTATATCAGTGAAACCACCCCTTCTAGGATAGAACTGTATTATTTAATGAATTCATAATTTATTTACTCAAATCTTCATTAAGCACTTATTCTTCCAGAGAAGAGCATAAACTGTTTATATAAACAAGTGGAGTCCTCAATAAGTGGAGAGGTGTGTGGTGTGTGCAGCTCTAATAGTACAGATATTTCTGTTGTATAAATCAAAGGCAATAAAATAAAAATATTTGATGAGATATGGTACTGAATTGATTTTTTTGGTAACATGGGAGAATAATCTGATGGGTTGGTAAGAATTCTCTTCCAAAAGTACAAACATCAGAGTATGTAGTTTGAGTAAAGAAGAATTCATAACCATACAAATTCGGATCAGAAATCGCATGGGCTGAGCCTGCACGTGAATGTGAAGATCCTAAAATGATCTCTCTCCTTGGATGATTTTTAAGAGTTACAATGAATCAGACTAAATAAATGCCTTTGGTAATTTGAACATCTGGTTTTATAGTTGTCTCATGTGATTAATCAGAGGTCAGTACAGTTCACATTAGGCCCTTTGTCCTATGCTTATCCAGTTCCAGTCTATTATTTTCATTGGCTTTCATCGGCGAGTTGGGTTCTCTCTATAACTGTTTCATTAGCTGTAAGCAGATGACTGAGGGAATCTGACCCTAGTTTTCTGTCAGAGTACCAGGCTACATATTTTGGGCTACATTAAATTTTTCCAAAAGAGCATGTGCAAGAAGAAAACACTTTTGAAGAACTATAGAGTCCACGCTTTCAGAGACCTAATTTACACAATGTGTTTTCAAAGTGAATAACAAGTGATCATGAAATGAAGACTTTGCTTCAGAGTAATATGGATGGGTTTCCTTTCATTCTATTAAATTCTTTTCCCCATGTCTGGGTTCCCACAGGAAGCTATGCCTATTCCTATAATAGCACCTGGCCCACAATAATGAATCAATGTTGACACATTCATCCTCTGCTCTAGATTGAAAGCTCCTTCAGGGCAAGGACAATCTCCCCTTGATTTCCCTTCCATAGCCGAGGTCCTCAATGAGAGTTTTGACTATTGAAGTATCTGTTGATTAACTTTTAAGAAAATAGAGAACTATGATGAGGCCACGGCCTCTGTGGTATAAATTTTAGGAAAACAATTGATCAAATATTTAGAGACTATTGAAATACAAAAAATATCCATAGCATGTAGCAAAAAGTTATGCCTATAAAAACATACAGTTTAGATTAGCTTGTAAAACAAATAAATGTAATGCTTAAAGTAGATTATTGCATTATTGATTTTATATATGAAAACTAATGAAGTAGAAAATAATCTTACGAACAGTTTACATGTAAATTGATATTAATTTTACAAATTAAAACAATGGACAAAAAGCATATGTGATACTGTTATGTACTTAACACAACTAACTATTGACTTTAATGCAAAGGGGAGAGGGTATTAAAATTTAAGGACTGTCACTGCCAGTTCAATCATATGTGAAAATTAGAGGAGTGACTGGCATATTACAAATGCCAAAAGAAACTAAATTGGCAAGTTCTTAAAAGACTAGGAAATAAAATTAAAATATAATAAAAGAAACGATATTATTTGCCAGGAAAATATAAATGAATGTGCTAAGAGACATATTGGTCTCTGATTAGATAGCAGTGGGGAGGGGGCTAGAAAGCAGTAGACAATGCTTTAAGTATCCAAAAGAGGCCAAAGGTAAAAACAAAATCAGATGAGGCTTTCAGCAGTATCTACCATTAAGCTGTGTGTGGATGCTGACTCAGTCACTGGACTAGGCACTTTATGGATATATTATTTTTATTTAAGTCTCACAACAACCTAACGAGGTTGACATTATTCCCCATTTAAATTGAGCAAACTTAGGTCACACTATTGATAAGAGCTAGTATTCAAAATCATATCTGATGCCAATGTTTTTCCTGCTCTGTAGTACTGGGTAAAATGTCAGTGTGTAACTTGATAGCCACATGTTTTTCCTTGAGCAAACCATAGAAAGGTGCACAATGATACAGTGGGAGCTCAAGGGATGTGAACTTTTGTGCTTCATTTAGTCTGTATATAGACTGGATTGAATTTTTAGAAAATCAGTAATGAGTGCTAAGATAATATAGACACTGAAATATTGTAAAACATCATAAAACTGGTATGTGGGGGAAGACAGTAATAAATAACTTGGGAATGCTTTGTTGATGACTGGAGAGCTTGAGCCCTGGCTCAAGGCAGCAGATTTAGCATGGTGACATGCTTTGTCTCTGAACTAACACCAACATGAGTTTGAATCCTAATTCTGACATTTACTAGTTCTGTGATCTCAGAATTGTGTTTAACAACCCTAATATTCAGGTTCTTCATCTGTTAAGAAGATATAATAACAAGAACCTCCTTTTAGAGCTGTGAGGATTACGTGAGATATCGTACATAAAAGACATTGCACACAGTAGAAATTCTGTGACATTTCATGATCCAAAAAGAGATCAGTCTTTATGCAAAGTCCACAGGTAGGTAGTACCCAATTAATACCCCTGTGTGGTCATGGTGAGGATGTGTGTTGATGAGACTGATAAAATCCTTGGAGATTAAACCATTCTTTTTCCTTCAAGAGAACATGTAGTTAATAGGAAAATTTATTAAGTACTAATTCAAAAATATCTGTTGACTTTTTAAATTCCATTATTTCTTTGTGTTAGACACTATCATAAATGCTTTATGTATACTATACATTAATTCAATCTTTACAAAAACTATATGAACTAGGGATAATTAATTATTCCCACCTTTCAAATGAGGAGATTAAAACACAGTGAAGTACTTGCCCAGGGTCACACAACTAGTGAGGAGTAGCACTGGAAACTGGACTCCAGCTCCAAGGTCCATATGTTTAATCACAACAGCCTCTCATGATCTTGAGATAGGTGACAGAGAAGCAAGGATGTACAATAGAGAAATTATATTCCAATGTGGGAACCAAACCAAAAGCCAAGGAAACAATACAATACAATGCAAATTAAAGCAGTAATAAGTACTATGGAAAAATAATGTAGACTAGAAGATGGGGATGTGTTTTAGCTTGAGGTAGGAATAATCTTCTTTCATTTGAGAAAGAGTACAAGAACCATATGGCTAGGGTGAAAATAGAGCTGCTGTATCTAAAATATATAAAGAACAATTGCTACTCAATAATAGAAAGACAAATTACCCAATTAAATATGGGCAAAGTACTTGAATAAACATTTCTCCAAATATACACAAATGGCAAATAAGCACATTAAAAGATGCTCAACATTATTAGTCATTAGGAAAATGCCAATCAAAATCACAGTGAAATACCAATTTACACCGATGAAGATGACTATAATAAAAAAGACAGACAATAACAAGTGTTGATGAGAAAGTGAAGAAATTGGACCTTCATACATTGTTGATGGGAATATTAAATGGTACAGCTGCATTGGAAAACAAACTGATCGTTCCTCAGATGATTAAACATGGGGTTACTATATAACCCAGAAATTCAACTCCCAACAGAAATGAAAACATACGTCTACACACACAAAAAAACAAACTGTACACAAATAAATGTCCATAACAGCATTATTCAAAATAGCTAAAAAGTGGAAACAAACCAAACTAATCAACTAATAAATGGATAAATAAAATATGGTATATCTAATCAGTGGAATATTATTCAGCAATATAAAGGAATCAAGTATTGACACATGATAAAACATGGATGAGACTTGAAAACACTATACTAAGTGAAAGAAGCCAAACACAAAAGATCACATATAGTGTGATTCCATTCATATGAACTTTCCACAATAGGCATATCTACAGAAACATAAAGTAGATTAGTGGTTGCCTAGAGCCTGGGGCGGAAGGGGGATTGGAAGGTGATGGTTAAGGGGCACAAGAGCTTTTCTTGTGGGAAATGAAAATGTTCTAACACTGTGGGGATAGATGCATAACTCTGAATATACTAAAGACTATTTATTAAACTATATACTTTAAGTGACTAAATTGTACATTATGTGAATTATACATTATTAAAGCTGTTTAGAAAAACAGGTGAAGCCATTTTAATTTAAGTGTGATGGAATACCCTTGGACAGCTTTGAGCAGTGGAGTGAAAGCAGAGAAATCAGTTTCTAGGCCATGGCAGTCATCCGAGTAAAAGAAAGTGGGCCTTGTCTGGGGTAGAGGTGGTAAAGGTAAAGAGAAGGCTAACGGTTAAAGTCCTAGCCACAGTGTAACACAAGGAAAAATACAAAAGAAGAGATATTAAGAGCAGAAATGTATCTGCTGCCTGCTATGATCTAAACTCATTACTCTCAACACTCTGACACGTGTCCTGTATGGAGAGAAGCCAATATCTTCCTACTCCTTCCTCCATATGGCTCCAGAAGGAAGGATGCTCTCCACTTCCCCTTTACCCTTCCAAATTGTGTGCATCTTTTACAACAGCTCAATCCAAGAAAATACCTAGCTCTTCTGTTTCTCATTAGTCTCATTAGACTATGACATTATAAATTACAAATAATATTTAGGAGTGAGGCACAACCTTTTGTTTTTAATACTATAATGTAACTGTAATACTTTTTCTAAAACTAGCATGTTAGAGACACTTGCAGTTTAAAACCATTGCACACAGAGTTGATACAGAATTTTGCTGCCTAATTTGAGAGAAAATTTTGAAGCTATCAACTCTGAATGGTCTTAACATCGCATCTTTACAAACATATTTCCTTCTGTCTGCATCCTTGCTCTGGTTTTAGCAGAAGACAGTACCTCCTTTCTAAGATAGATTCTCCATTGGACTCTATTACATTTGCTTCTTACTTCATTTAGTTTGTTTTTCTTCCATATCTTCAAACTTTTCAGATGTTGTCTCTCTTGTGGTTCCTTCTCTTTAGTATATATACATATTTCTCCTCCATATATTACTATCTCTGTTCTTCAGAGTCAATCATCTTAAAATTCTCATAGACTTTTTTTTCACCCTACCTTCCCTACACAACTCATGGCCATCTGGCTACCATCCTAATTCCACTGAATTTTCTCTGCCTAAGATCACCAGTGACGTCCTATTTGGTATATCTAATGGTGCATTTTTAGTCTATCTTCTGAGCAATTAACACTATTGCTCAGTCTTCTGTAGAGAAATAGTTTATATCTATTTTCTCTGACTCTCCTGTCTTTCATCATCCTTCTCTAAATTCCTTCTTTGTTGGCTCTCATTTTACTTTTTTATTTTCTTTAGATTACTCAAAAAGCTTACCTTTTATCCCCACCCCTTTTTATACCTTTCCATTAAATATTGGTATTCCTGGGGGTTCCTCATTTTGGTTCTTTTCTCACTTTATATATTCTCCTTGGAAACTACATCCAATGTCCATCTTTCCATTCCAGATCTTACTCTTGAATTTCAGATCCATTGATTAACTGTATACTCAACATCACCACCTGGTTGTTTTGCATTCAATATGTACATCATATTTTTCTTCTAAATAACTTCTTCTTTCTGAATCTCTTCTCTTTGTTACCCACCCACCCTGTAGTCCGAGCCAGATGGCTGTCATTTATGACTCTTGACCAGTTTTCAAATCTGGGTCTTGGGCTTGCCTTTTGTATAAAACAGTCCTACTCTATTGTAAATATCGGTTTGCTTGTCACCTGCTATGGTGTGAGATCTTATAGTACTTATGTCTGTATCCTCACTGCTTGACATAGTTGTTCAAATATAATAGATCCTCAATAAGCTTATTGAATGAAAGGATTCAAGAGTCTTTAAATGCCTCTTCTATGAAATCTTCCCAGATGCTACCTCTAAGCAAAGGTGGTCATTCTATTCTTTAGGCCATAACTCTACCTTTTAGAGGGAAAATAGAATTGACTAATGCCTGGTGAGATGCTCCAGCCCCATATGCATTAAGGCCAAGTGGCAGAGTAGAATTGCATATGGCCACAGTGTATTTTTCTTTGCACAGGCTACAGTAGTACATAAGCCTCCCCTATCACATGAACAATTACCTGAACAAGGTTGGGAGCTTCACCTATACCACTGTCCTCTACTCTGGTTCATAAAATCCTTAAGGGCAGATATTATGTCTTACACTCATTCTCTGTACTTCTGGTACCTTCTAGGAACATAAATATTTCTTAATCAATTGATTGCACAGAACCTACATAACCTCTTCACAATTTTCTAGCGCTGATATTCACACTTTTTGCTTCACTTTCTTGGCAACTTAGGACATATAAAATAGAAGCAACATTTTAAATCATATCCAGCTGGAATAAAATATTTTACTTTTTTTTCACTTGATGTGGTATCTACTTAGGAAGAGTTTTACAGTGATTAAATCTCTCCATTCCTATATTCTTTCTTTCAACAAATACTTGGTACACTTCTCAATAAATTCAAAGTTTCTCTGTGAGGTATTGAGAAGAATAAAATGATTTTAAATACAGTTCCTCTTCTAAAGGATTTTTGTCAAATCTCATTAACTTGACTCTTTTTACTTAGTACTATATTTTCAACATGGTATTTACAAGATTTTTAAAAATTTAAAAATGCCTTCAGGTTAATCTCCTATAATAATTAAAAAACTATGTGAGTACTATAATAGTAACTGATTAATTAAGATCTAAAATACAAAAATAAATACTACAATGTGTCTAAATATTTTGTAACCTGTAAGCTGTATTTCCAAACATGATTTTAAGCAAAGTGAAACTTTAATAAGCCCACAGAGGCCGAATGTGCAGTGGTTCGCACACACTGCCCAAGATTACGGTGCTGAGGTGCAGTCGAGGCTCCAACACTCCAGCCACAGTCTCCCACAGGTTGCAGTACCTCTTCATTGTGCAGTCTTCTCATTTATAAAAAGGGGATGATAGCAGACTTTATCCTATAGGCTGTTTCTCTGGTTATGGTAGTTGTGAGAATTAAAAGTATTCATGGATGCAAAGTACTTAGAAGAGTGGTTGGACCTATGTCAAAGCTATATTATTATAATTAAAAAAAAAATAATATTTTCTGCTTCACACCAATATACTCAGAGGAAGAATTCAATTACCAGATGTTTCTAAGTATCTATGTTTATGTTCACAGAGCTAAGATTTTTGGCTGTACAGCCAAATATTTAACTTTTGATCTGATGGAGCTAAAGCTCCATAGTTCTCAGAATGACTACTTCTAATATCAAGGTTAATTGGCATGCTAAATATGTGTGTCTTCCAGAGGAATAATGAAGACTTATGCTGTCTCTGAATTATTTTTCAAATTCATGGGATGTTTTAGTCATAAAAAGTTCATAGAGATTTAGAATTTAGGAAATGAAAGGGACCCCAGGGGTCACCTACTGTAAACCTTATCATGACACATGTTATCTATAAAGAAAATAAAGTGATTTGTCAAGTTACTTCATCAGGACCATTTAATTACTTAATGATATTTAACTATGACTAGAACCCAGGTGTACTTGAGACCCAGTGTCATTTGACACTATGTTGCTGACACTATGTTTTCCCTTATATTTTGTTCCCATAGATCATAGAGCACAGGGAGAGATTAAGAGCATGGGTTTGGGAAACAGTTAGATTTGAGCTCAAGCCTCTACCTTGCTGGTGACCTAAAGAAAAGCATCTTAATGTCTCTGCTTCCTCTGCAAAAGAAGGGTGCCAATGGAAATACTATGAGTACTAAATTACATAATACATGACAACAACACAGTGCCTGGCACAGTATAAGCACTTGGTAAATGTTAAAAATTATTATTATTGTTATATATATTATAACTGTTATGAAAAAAATTCATATGCATAATGTTTGTTCCAGAAGTTCTTTTTCTTATTTGCCGAAAACCCTAAGAACTAGTCCTTGGGACAAAGATTTCAGAGGTACGTTTGTGTGTGTGTGTGTGTGTGTGTGTGTGTGAGAGAGAGAGAGAGAGAGAGAGAGAGAGAGAGAGAGAGAGAGAGAGAGAGAGAGAGAGAGAGAGAGACAAAGAGACAGAAAGAGACAAAGAGAGAGAGACAGAGAGAGAGAGATATGGGGGAAGGAGTATGTGTATGTTTTTATTATTTGACAAATCTAAGAAGTCCTGAAATCCTAAGATCTCTTTAAATACCCCTCAACTTACTTACAGTCTGCTGTGATATGGCCTACATACCAAATGCCAAACCTGACCCTTGAAATCCTCTGGCTGATAAGGTTGATTATGAAAGAAACATTTCTAAGGAATTAAGTGAATCACACATAGAATGTAACCAAACTTCAAATGTTTATGGTAGCAAAGAAGGGCCACAAGAAGATACATACCAAAGGAAAATCTGGTAAGTACATAAATTCATACAAAAAACACTTGGAAATTTGACCTTTATGCCAAAAGCCTGTATCAAAACATACAAACTTCTCCGCACTCTGAAATCTATGGCGGAAAGCTTATTCAATTGAGTGTGAGTATTTCAGAAAAATAAAACCAGTAGAATATTCTATTAGTTCAAAAAGTCTAGATGAAATTCATTTAATGTGAAAAACAATGTAAGGAATCTTTGGAAGGTTTTTTTATTTGTTTGTTTTGTTTAGACTTAGAACCGACTTTTAGGAGTAAAATGATAGAGCTTTAATCCATAGGAAAAAAAAATCCCAAATTCATCACAGAAACTAGGATTATCCCTCATGAAGTCAGAAGCAAAAAAAGAAAGAAAAGGAAAAAATAACTTCCTCTACCATTAAAAATAACCACAACAGCAACCCCAATCTCCATTCTTTCTTTTCCTCAGGTCTGACATTCTGCAGATGACCGCCCTTATTTGTCCCTACATGTTTTCCAAAATATAAAAGTGAAATAGAGTCCCAAGGGCACTGTACTTGAAAGGTTATGAGAGTTAGAGAATTTTAACCATGCCTGCCAAATCAGCAGATGGCTTGTGATTATAATTATATGCATCAATAAAACGAATAATCTTTACAAAATTTGAATTTCTACTAAAGTAAGGGATTTAGTAAGCAGATGCAACAGAATGCATTTTCTTTAACCCTTTTGGTAGACACTGGTATCTTTCACACACACAAAAAAGATCAAGCTCTGTACATAATAGGTTGTATACTCTAATTTTTGCCCCCTTCCTACAGTAGTCATATTGTCAGCCTCAAACTTTTCTTGATTTCATTTTCTTCTTGAGCATATTTCATCCTCACACCATTTTCACCCTTTAGGATAGAAACGTTAAGACTAATTCCATCCATTGTTTGATATTTAAAAGAAGAAAATTTTACAAAGGTAAATACCTTCATTCTAATTCATACCAAATATACTATAGAAACAAAAGAGCAAATAATGGGTGCATCTTTCTAGTTGATGGTATTCTTTTACAAATTAGGTTTTCAACAAAATTTTTCAGTTTTTGTTTTCTTATTCTCTTTAATCTATACCCCAAGAATGAAAGTACTGTTTATTCTCTCTAAATAATTAACCATTTCATTTTTATCTGGTTCTGCCTACTGTGACAAATAAAGATAACTAAATTTTGTCTCGTGCCTAACATACATATATGAAACATCTGAAAAAAAAAAAGATGAGACAAGGTCTACACATTGACCTTTAGCCATGTTTCTTTCATGAGGAAAAACTCAACATTTAGAAAATTAAATTAAACTAACGATGGTACTTTTAAATTTTAGAAAAGGTGGAGAAAATATACCACAAAAATTTGCATGCCTTTTTTTTTATTAAATCATAATGTAAATGTTTTTCATGGAATTACTAAATGTAACTTCGGTACAATAATATATCAATTAATATGTATTTTACTCCAACAAACCAACTAATATAATATTTAGGAATATTTAGAGAACATGTATTTTGTGCAGATATCTCTGGCATCTTCAAATAAATCAAATAAATTAAAATGTTCTAATCTAAAAATCTAGTATACTGTTGTAGCTACTTAACAGTATAAGTTACTAATAAGACTTTGAAGGCATTGGCATTTTTGTGGGCCAGTGCAATTTATCTGTGGATATAAGAAATATGAGATCAGAAACTCTTAGCAACAAAATTCTTGCAAAGTTGCAACTTAAATGTATAGGTCAAATGATATCAGAACAAAATTCCTGCGATCAAAAACTGAAGAGTTAAGAAAGTAATAAATTCTTGCCCAAAAGCTTATAAATTTGATGCAACACTTGACAAAACAATATTCAAATACTTGTAAAGAAACTTGGGTATCTCTTAGAGTTCACTGGAATGAAATTTTGAAATATTCAGCAACAAACTAGGTTCAAGTTTCTTTAAATAGTGATAAAAGAAAATACTTTCCTTGAAGAGGGATTTTTTTTTTTACCAAATCTAAAGTATCAAATAAAAGAAATAATCTTAGCCAAACCATGAAATAAATCCCAAAGGGACAAAATTAAAATATTAATTTTTAAAAAAGGAATGAGGAGTAAATGAAATAATCTTAGTAGATACTTTTGCTATAATTAAATATTTAAATTATAGATAAACCATTTTGAAATTAAATGAAATTAAGTATTTTTGCTTATAGAGAATTTAAGTTGAAATGGCATGAAATTATGCATTCATGACAAATTATGGTCAATTTGATCATATATACTTAATATACATCTAGTATTTTAACTTGTTACCTTAGACTTGAAATTATCACTCAGCCATGTAAAATGGAATTTTCACCGTTCTTCAAGAAATCTCACACAATTTAGGTCTCTGAAAGTAAAAACACGAGAAAGAGTTCTGTACTGGTAGGGAGTATACAACATGGTATTGGCCACTTACTGTCTCAAACTCCAAGTGAAAGTTAAAAAACTCTTTGAACACCTACGATACACCAGGGGCTTTAGGCACATTATCTTATTTAATTTTCACATAAGTCATGAGGTAATACTTATCTATCCTGGTCCCCATCTAACAAACCAGGATACCGAGGCCCAGAATAGTTAAATAACTTATCCAGGACCACAAATTTAGTAAATGGAAGGTTTCAAACGTGAACTTGAGAAAGGAGGGTCATAGAGTCTCTTGTCACTGTATGTCACTCATATGACACTTATAATGACTGCCTTATTATCCAGAAAATGTTTTATAGTTCTTAGATCATAATCTTTACGGGTGGGAATGAGGACCCTATAGTATCCACAGCACCTAGTGATATCCTTTGAAGCAAGTTGTTTTAATAATACTTATTTGTCAAATAAGTGAATCTGAATAAAAGTTCAGTAATACAAAGTTTCCCTCTGTCAACAAAAATTAAGTTTCTCAAATTTCTTTAAAAAAAGTTATACATCTGATAAAACCATTTTCTTAGCGTATTTCCATAGTTAAATTTTTTAAATCTCTCAAATTCAAGACCAATATTAGTGGAAACAAGTTCACATAAACCAAAAAGTAATGATCTGTGCCCTCTAATCTTAATTACAACAGAGCCCTATTTTGTTTTCAACACTCACAATTCCATTTCTGTGAAAATAATTTCACTCAGTTTTATCAGTCTAACAGATTTCAGTCAAGTTTGCTCACCCTTTGCTGTAGTGGTGAGGACAGGGATAAAATATTTACAGCCATCCAAAAGGATTGTGTGTTTTCTGAACAATTTACTTCTATATTAACAGGATGAACATTAGTAACTATAGAAAAATAAATTACAATACATGATATTCAAATTTAAGATGTTCAGTATCAAAAGATAATCTAATATATCTGTAATGCCCGAAAGAGTGACTAGTTGTGTAATTGCCTTAAACTAAAACTGTTAGGTAGCAAGTGTAGCCATTTCAGGGAGCTTTCTTTCCCCATGATTTCTACCATATTAAAGGCATGATGATGAGATTATATATTAGAAAAGTCTGAATTTAGTTAAATCAAAGTACATCTTCCTTTTATATGTTTTACTTGCGATTAACAAGACACAATTATACCACATTCTTCACAAAATCTATTTCCTTCAAATTCTGGTTACTATAAAATAATACGTTTGTAATACATAATATATGTTATATACTATACACATACAGACTTAAACAAATTATATAAGTAAAATGAATGTTGGGAAGGCACTTGGAAGGCACTATGACTTAAAAAAAGAATATGTGACCTCTGATCACCCAGATCATATTATGAACTTCTATTATGAATTTCTCATGAATACTAATAGTAAGATTTATTCTGTATCATATTTCTATATCTTACATAAATAAAAATGTTTCAGTGCAAGTAATGTGAGTTAGCAGCTGATTTCTACATAATATGGAGAATTTTAATTTGTGAACAGATGATTATGACATGCCATTCTAATATCAAATGACAGTGTTTTTAAAAATTGTATCCTGTCACTGATATTATGAATCCATCTATTTTAAAATACCACACTTATGTTAATAATACTTTTTAAATGTTTTCAATGAGATTGTCAGAGTTTATTAAACCGTTGACGATCCACTTAGGTGACAGTTCTCAGAATAAAATATCTAATTTACCTGAATGTCTTGTAACAATATCATCCCCTCTTGAACTAAGCATCCTCTGAGTACACAAGTTTAAGGCAGGCAGACATTTCAGCAAGGAAAATAAGACTATCTGGCAACTTCCTGTTGCCATATTTCTCTAAAAGGATCCTGCAACCTTATACTTCAATACTGCAAATGCATTTTTCCAGCGACACAGTAAGCCAATGCTCAGTGTCAGATAGCTTTGATTTTTTTCCCCAAGTACAGCAAGCAAATAACCACTAATCCTATTCAATATTACAGATTCGCAGCAATGATTTTATTTGCAGATTCAAGAGAAATGAAATACACGAAGAAAAGAGGAGGCTTTATTTTCTTGTTTTGTTGTGTTGGATTGGTTGACTTTTAAGATACTGATCAAGGAAATGATTATCCCATATATGATATTTAATATATATTAGCAGATGGGACAATTTTATATTGAAGAATGAAGTTCATGCCTCAGGTTTCCACTTTCTTTTAAAAGCAGTAGGACTAACTAAAATCAAAGTTGCCACATGCATTTGAAAGTTTTTCAAACCTGAACACAAATGTGAACGGTAGTCATTTGTGAAAGCATCATTTCTCCAATAAATAGTCTACCTCTGAAATTCAAGTTCACTTGCATTTTGGAGTATACTTTACTTTTGAAATGTAAAAACTTTTATGAAAAGACAAAACAAAACAACAATAACAACATAAGAACATTGATCACTGAAGCAATATCTCCAGAAGTGATAGCAAAATCCTTTCATTCTGACCTACGTGTCGAGAAACGGACTTTCAGCTTCATGGTTAGGCTAAGATTTGTTCTACTTTCTCCCTAGGGCTTAATTGCCAGACTGACTTACCGGTGCCTCCTAGCCTTTGTTCTGCCTCTCACGCTGACATCAGGGAAGCAGTGATGTAGAATAAAGCAGGGGTGGGCTAGGTTAGTCCAGTGTTTGTGTCGTTGTGTGGTGTGCAGGGACACTCTGTGATACTCTAGTGAGCTGCTAAGCTTTTTTTGTAGGCTTTGTGTCATTTACTTAACGACCAATCTCATTAGCTGCCAGGGTACAATGGGCTGATGCATTTTCTATGTACATACTCTACACAGTGACCCTCAAGGTTGCCGAAGGTCTATTTAATCAGTCAAATGCTGAATATATTTGCAGTAAATCACTGAAAAAAAAAAGAAAAGAAAAGAAAAGAAGAAGAAAGAAAAGAAAATTTAAAAAAAGGACTACTGAGGTATCTTATAGGCTTACTATTTATGGGTGGTTATTCACAGGTAATAAAATGCATGCATATTTAGCCAAAACAAGGGTAGCGCAGGCAGAGATGAATTATCTAGTTTGCACTGGTGACCTTAATTTTGTGAAACTTTCAGAATCAAAGATATTTTTTCTTCACAAGGAACCCAGATTTGAAATTTAATTTCTGTCTTAGTTTGATCATATTAGCAAAACAAAAAAGAATTGATTTCTTTAGCAGTTTCTCCTTACTCCGAAGTCACCCCCACTTCAGTCCTACCCCCTGCCCAAGCAGCCTCAGAACTGGCAAAGTTGCATTTATGCCTTCTTTCAGTTACAAGGTAAAACCCTTTTAACTCCTATGAAAAATGAAATGCTGAGAGCACTATGAATGACGACAGCTGTCCATAAGTATCAGGGAGAGTTCTATTGTCCAGCTTGTCCCTGGATAAAATGAATACTTTACAGCAGAGGCTGTTCAGCTTGGCTAAAGAGTATGGGGAGAAGGGGAGGAGGTCACTGGAGATTTCACACACTAATTTAATCTGGGAAAAGGACAGGCTCTACATCTCCCTTGAACAGACTGGCAGCAATCTGGGCCCCCACAGAACTATCTCCTTTTGCCTGTGCTCTATTTATTCCTTATCTCTGTTTACCAACCGCTAGGTCCCTTTCATTCACACCACGAGGCCGTTTTTCCTACTATCAGTCAGCAGCTGACACTGTGGAAGAGGCTCAAAGGAAAAAAAAAAAAAAAAAAAAAAGATCAAAACTAAACCAAAGCTGTATAAACAATGCAACAGTACAAGTAAATGCATAAACCCTGATTCTTAACCCAACCCAAAGGGTGCAAACACAACCTTTATAGTAAATCCAATAAACCCACCACAGTGAGCTATGGGCCACAGAGAAAGAAAAGTCAAAAACCATTCATGAAATCACCATCCAAAAAGAATATATCCTGGCTCCTGAAACAGGCTTGGTTTCAGAGATGTTCTTATCTCTATCATGGATCAATTAACTGGCAACAGGAAACATTTGCCCAAAAAGGTGACCTATGCATTTCGAAGGGAAAGTTCACTCTCATTAAAATGTTAGGAGATAAAGAATTCACCAATATGACCCAAAGTTAAAGGGAATTTAACATTAACTTTTCTCATACCTTATCACGTTGATTAAATTTAAACAATACAAGAAACTGGGCATCAAATCTCCATTATTTTTATATAAAGATACTAAAAAGTCCTGTGCAACCAGCCAACTAAATCTTTTTTCCATGCTTTGTCATAGTTAACATAGCAGAGGTGTTGGGAAAAGACTGCGTACAACTTTCTATCTTTTGAAGTATTCTCAAGGTGTGAATGAAAACAGAGACTGGAGCACCTAGTTTAGAGTGTAGAAAGAGGAGAAAACAAAACAAGTGTTATTTTTGAATCTTGCAACTTTTGAGTAAATATAAATTTTGAATCTAAAATATTCTTTACTTATATTAATTTGAATACTAAATAATTTTGAATATTTCAACAAATGGGAGGATGCTACTTAATATAAGTTCATTGATGTGATTCAGAATATATACATATATCAGAGTATATATGTATATATTATAAGCATAAATACACACACTGCTATCCATATATACATATACAAAATGAGAAAGTGCAAAATTTCTAGTGTCTGCTTTCACCTACGTTAAAAACTGATTCACTTTAAATTTTGCTGAGTTTTTTTTTAACTATTGAAATGATTGGAAATGATTGGTGATTGTCATAAAAATCAACACCGTTATTGACTCAATCGCTAAAACCTTTACCAAAAAGGGAGGACAAAATGTAGCTCATTATCTAGCATGATCAAGTGGACCACATTTCAGTTTGTGTTTTCACCTATATGCATTATGAGCAAGGAAGTTTTTACTACTTGGATCCTTTTTTTCCAAATGAATTAATGAATTAAATTTATCCTTTCACCAGCTGCTAGGCAGCAGATGGAACCATTTCTGAAGCCTTGTTGAATTCAATCCATAAAACTCATTTCCCAGGATTAGCAGTCCAAAGTTTCTTTTAATGTTTATATACCGCTTGGGATTTTGAATTTCATGATGCTAAACTTTCAATTTAACTATTCTTTTTGCATTTCATATCAAACAATTATGATCTTTTGGATTTCTATAGCAGACGTGGCATGTCACATAAGGACAAGAACTAATTTCAAGAACAATAAATTTTCTGTTTCAAGCAAGTTACATTTTCTGATGTTTGTTCACGTTGGCCTATACTACCATGGAAACTATTTGCATTGTGCTTTTATATTGTCAGCCTAAATGATTACATACTTAATTGCTTATGACTTTTGTTCATTTCCTCATAAATACTTTAAAGATGCAACCAGGAACATTCGTTAACATTATGGAAGTTTAAAGTTTTGCAATTTAATTACAAGAGTAAGATTGTCACATATCTGCAAATAACTATTGTATATACAAAGTTAATTTCTCTAATAAGAAATTAATCCTGACCTTTAAAAATGGTAATAAAGCCAATTACACAGATTATGTAGATACGCACTATATAACAGTTAACAGTTAAGAGTCTACTACCATGGACAGCTCCAAACATATTTATTCTTTTCTACTTAATTTGCACTTATAAATGTCTAATTTAAGAAGAACCAGGAAACTTTAACTCTACTGGTTTGATGTTATAGCAGAATAGTAATGGCCACTCTTCAAAAAAAAGTGGGGGGCCTCCTTTAAACATAACTGAGAATCTCATGAAAGTTCCAATGTACTTTGAAACGTTTTAAATACGACTACCTTATTCTCTCCAAAGGACAGTATATTTACATTTAAAATATGAAAGCTTTTAAGCTAAAATGATGCTGCTCCTATAACATAAATACAACTAAAAAAGAGTGAATCACTCTTATGTGCAACAGTGATTTCCGCTAATTTAGCACAAGAAATCTATATTAATCTAATATTGGAGTAAGCCAAGAAGGCCACATAATAATCACCACTGAGTAAATGAATATTTAGAAGAAGGAGAAAAAGAGATCACTGGTAATCTTAGATTACACGCATAAAAGTAGGATAATATGCAGATGTTATTTGCAAGGAAAAAGAAGTTAGGTAAAGTCTAATTTCAGTTTTATTTTAGACTATGAATCTGATTATTCCCTGAAATTTATTTTTTTTCCTAACATAGAGATAGTGTACACAGTTTTGTTCAAGGATCCTTCATCATTTTTTCTTTTTACCTTACTGGATTTTACAGTGCTAGTTATGGCATAAGATGAGAGTTGTAATAACTTTTTCCGACAATAAGCCACTTTCTTAAAAAAATATCAATACTGGAGAAGTTATTTTACATACTTTGCCTATTAGCTGCTTTGTTCTTTGAAACTGAAAAAGCTCACTACACCCATTTAGGAGACTACTTCTATTATTTCCATATGTATCAAAGCAAACATATTTAATAAAACCTTGTTAGAATGAAAGGAATATGAGACAAAGTACTTTTTTTCCAAGATATTTGAACATTTTCTCTATCCTTTAGTAATATTTCATTGAACTCATCCTTTTGCAAAATTTTGTTCAATGTTAGTCTTTCTCATTTTACAACCTTTTCTAATATTACCCTTTTACTTTCTGAAGAGTCTTCTGACATCTGCATTTACCAAAAATGAACTGTATCATTTTTAAGGAGACTGATCTCATTCAATTCTCTAAATATTTAAAGACAAGATTATAAATACAATACTTATCAATTTAAATTTATTTGCAACTTCCCACAAACTCTTTTCCTATGTGAAACCATGACAAGAATTTCAGCTTTTCAAAAAGAATATATGAAACATCTTTTTGATATTGGTTACTCATTTATACAAATAACTGATATTGTTGTGTTGACAACCGCTCCACCCCAAAAGATTTCTATTCTAGTGAGATGTCAGATTTGGGGTCTCAATGGTAATTTTTGCAATTCCAGAAATTATTTCCACTTTACTTTTTACAAAGGAAAAAGTATACTGAGTTTCATCTCATATCAAGTACTCTCTGCTGCAAATTTGCACATTTCAAAATGTATATGAACAAAGGCGTTACTGATGCAGTGTAAATGCAATTGCACCATGGCATTTTATTCTGAAATCCTTCGCAGAACACAGTAACCTTTTTTTTTTTTTTTTACAAAAAAAGAGAGACAGAAATAGCATTTAAAATAATGACCTAGTATACATCACAGCAAGAACCAAAAACCAAAGTTCAAGACACACATCAGAAAAACCATCGACACACTTCTAAACTTCAATCTCTAGTAATATATATTTTTCTAGAAACAAAACTAAATGTTATGACATAAGACATGAAAACTTACTAAAATTCAGAATGACTTAAACATCAGTGAAAACCATATGTGGTTCAAAACTTTTAAACTTACTTTTTTGTTTGTTTCCAAAACTTATATTTCTCTCCTCCCTTGTGTGCTGAACGGAAACACTAAAGCTGTTTCTTTCAAAGGTAGTTCCCATGATATGACAACCCGTGCCTTTGACTGCTTAGAGATAAGCACCTGCATTTGTGTCCCCTCTTTACGTCACACCTCCTATTCAGACCTTCTCAATATGATTCACATTTGCACATCAACAGCCTCATGCGCATACACAGATTTTTTTTCGGCTCTGGGCCCAAAACTTTCACTTTAATTTTCATCACATGATTGCTGTGGCATATGTCCTTCCAAACCTCCCATATATCAGTCATCATGCAAATGAGATGGAATATCACTCCTCTGCAGCAGATGGCCAGGGATGATAACAATGGCTCAACAGAGGAGATTCAATGTCCCTGACTTTATCGCCACGGCAACAACAACCTAAAATATATGTAATGGAAGTGGTGCTTATTAATTTTGCAGGCTCAAGTGTTCTGATTTTGTGAGTGAATGGGCTGAGTTAAAAAGGGGGCTGTGTCCTCCTGCCTCTAGAAGACTATCTATAAAAGCCAGGGACCTGGAAATTATTTTCAGTGACTAAGAAGGCAACAGCCTAGCAATTATTTGAGTAATTAGGTGTAATTCCTCCCTGTAGGCCTTGTACCCTCCTGTGCTTGCTTCACAGAAGCTCACGAATTAGACAGGCACAGATACTGAAAAGAAAAGTGCCTCAAGATACAGCAGGAGAGCTTGCAGGAGCCCTGTCACTTGGCCTCCACCAGGCTTGGTAAACACAAGCCCCAAGCTATAAGTAAATAGAGGCCCCACTTCACAAACACACACCAATTAAAATGACAAAAGCAACCACACTTCTGGGTGGAGCTGAGGAAAGCTTTATTCTTGCACTAGACCCCATGCAAGTTGCACACAGAAGGGTCTGCTAGTTCAGAGTACCAAGCGCTCCGTTTCCATTACTAGCTGTCACGACTGGACACTAGCTCACACCTCTCTGCCAATTGTGCCGTTGTCACCAGGGAATTTTTTTCATGTGGCTATTTTAGTGGATACTCAATATGCACTCCTAATAGTATTAAATAAATTAAATAATGGAAAAACAATTCTTCACAATTTGCAATAAGACCTTCTACATTTAAAGACATGACTACCAAATTGCCCAAACAAGTGGGAGCTTATGATACACATATGGATGAAAAACTGAGTGAAAAATCTTGTCTGCAAATATTTTCCTGGAAAATAATTTTTAAACACCCTTTGCAATATTTTCATGCTAACACATAAAAAAATTAATTTTTGCTTGTTTATAGGGTTGAATCGCATATTAACATTTTTAAAAGTTTGAGTCTACTTATTTTGCATTATTTTTAAGAAAAACCACCATGGCAGTTTTATAAGAGCAAACTAGACTCTGTGGAGGGAGAGAGAGAGAGAGAGGGAGAAAAAAAGAGAGAGAGAGAGAGAGAGAGAGAGAGAGAGAGAGAGAGACAGAGAGAGAGAGAACTTACTGCTTTAGAAGAGGATAGTTGTTTATAAAAAAGAATTAAAACCTTCCCACACCCTTTCAGCATTCAACAAAGCCCATAGACACTGTGCTAGGCTCTGCACAGAATGAGGAATGTGAGGTATCTTTGTATTCTCTTCTAGCAGGACCTAAATAAATTATTGAAGACCCTTTCCTCCTACTGTTCTTTTACAGTGTTTGGTTTTCTGAGAGGCACCTCACCCCCCAACCCCATTCCGCACCCCTGCTCACCGTTTCTGACTGGCTTCAGCCTTTCCTCCAAAGAACTGGCAGCACATGCATGGAGATAGGATCCCTCTAGCCTGTTATGCTAGTGTCCTCCAAGTCTATATTAATCAAAACAAAGTAGTCTACTACTTGCTAAAATCAAGTACAATATTATATGCTTTACAACCTAACTTTAAAAATAGTTCCATTTTCCACCATGAGGGGATGTGTACATTCACTTTCCTTCCTAACATGTGGGCTATCAATTCATCATTTGGTATTGTAAATAATATAATTGCATAGTGCAAAACTTCATTGTGCTATTTAAAGGTAATATTCTAATGTGAGAGAAATTAGTAGCCGGGAATGTCCAGTCTGAAAATACCCACACTGGGAGTTATAGTACTTAAACTCCACTCTGTGAATGAATCCCTTTACAGAGCCATCAACTGTACCAATACAAGATGCAAATGAATCCATATAAGAAGCAAATATTGTTGCCACAAGAATAGTGTATTAACAATATGGATTTCTAACTGACAGACCAGTCACCTGATCAATTTCAGTGACTTTAATAGATATTAACACCGAAACAAACCTAATGTTGGACATTTTAAAAATAATAGCTTTATTGAAATATAAATGACATACCAAATTATTTACCCTTTTAAAGTACACAATTCAATGATTTTTACTATACTATAAAGTTGTGCAACCATTGCTGTGATTTTAGAACATTTTCATCACCCCCTTCAAAAAATACCATAACTATTGGCAGTCACAACCTATTCACCCACCCCCATTCCTCTCCTCCCTGGCCAAATCCTTCCTTCAGGCCCACGCAACCACTAATCTACTTTCAGTGTCTATGAATTTGCCTATTTTGGACATGTCATAATAACCATACAACATCTTATCCTTTGTTACTGGTTTCTTTCACTTAACATAATATTTTCAAATTTCATCCATGTTGTAGCATGTATCAGTAACTTTCTCTTTATCACTGAATGATATTTCATTATTTGGATATACCACAGTTTATTTATTCACTCACCAGCTGATGGACATCCATGAATTATGCTGCTATAAATACTAATATACAAGTTTTGTGTGGAAATATGTTTTTATTTCTTTTGGGTGTATACCTAGGAGAGGAATTGCTGGGTCGTTTGGTAACCCTATGTTTAACTGTTTGAGGAACTTCCAGAGTAGTTTTCCAAAGTAGCTGCACCATTTTACATTCCCATTAGTAATGTATGTGTCCTATTTTCTCCACATTTTCACCAACGCTTGTGATTGTCTATTTTTTTTTTTTCATTATGGCCATTGTAGGGCATGTGAAGTTGTATCTTGTGGTATTGATTTGCATTTTCCTAATGACTAATGATACCGAGCATTTTTTCATGTGCTTATTGGTTATTTGTATATCTTTTTTTTGGAGAACTGTCTGTTCACATCTTTTAACCATTTTAAATTGGATAATTTGTCTTTTTATTATTAAGTTGTAAGAATTATTTACATATGTGTCCTTAGATACAAGTCCCTTATCAGCTACATAATTTATAAAAATTTTCTCCCATTGTATGTGTTATCTTTCTACTTTCTTGATTTTCTCCTTTAAAACACACGTTTTTAATTATGAAAAAGTCCAATTTATCTATATCAGTTCTTTGACTGCTTGTGCTTTGCTGTCATATCTAAGAAACTATTGCAAAATTCAAAGCCGCAAAGATTACACCTGTGTTTTCTTCTAAGAGTTTTATAGTTCTAGCCCTTACATTTAGGTCAACCCATTTTGAGTTAACTTCTGTACATGGTGTAAAGTAGGGGTCCAGCTGAATTCTTTTGCACGTGGATATCCAGTTGTTCAAGCATCTTAGTTGAAAAAAATATTCTTTCCCTGTGAATTGCCTTAGCATTCTTGCAAAAAAACAATTTACCACAGAAGTAGGCATTTATTTCTGGACTCTCAGTCCTTCATTAATTGCTATGTCTATCTTTATGCCAGTGCCACATTATCTTGATAACTATAGCTTAGGAATTGTAAATTCCAAAATCCACTAAGTTTTGAAGTTTTAAAAATATGAATCCTCTTTGTTCTTTTTCAAGATTGTTTTGGCTATTCTGAGTCCCTTGAATTTCCATATAAAATTTAGGATTAACTTGTCAATTTCTGCAAAGAATCCAGCTGGGATTTTGATAGGAAATGTTTTGAATCTGTAGATCATTTTGGTTAGTATTGCCATCTTAACAATATTGAAATTTCTAATCCATGGACATCTTTTCATTTATGTAGGCCCTTACTTTCTTTCAGTGATATTTCATAGTGTTCAAAGTTTTATGCTTCTCTTGTTACATTTATTTCTAAGTATTTTATTCCTTTGATGCCATTGTAAGTAAAATGGTTTTCTTACTTTCATGTTTTGTTTGTTCATTGCTACTGTATAGAAATACAATTGATTTCTGTACATTTGTTTTGTAAACTGAAACCGTACTGAACTTATTAGCTCTGTTTTTTAGTGGATTCCTTCATATTTTCTACATAAAAATCTATATACAATGTCATATCATCTGCAAATGGAAATAGTTCTACTAGTTCCTTTCAATCTGGATGACTTTTATTTTATTTTCTTGTCTAATTATCCTGGCCAGAACCTGCAGTATGGATTAGAAGTGGTGAGAGCAGACATCATTGTTTTGTTCCCGATCTTAGAGGGAAAAAAGTCAGTCTTTCACCACACTAAACATTATGTTAGCTAATTTGGGAATTTTGAAAACTCAGTTTAAAGGCATTTTAAACTTAAACGCTAATTGCTACCTGGCATAGTAAACTGCTCTACATTGGTATAACCCCTAGGGAGACCAAAAAGAAATCCTCTACTCTCTAAAATTTTATAAGTACCTGTTGTGGAATTTGTCATAGTGCTGGTCACATTTCCTCCCTAGCTGCCTGCTTCCCTAAAATCTGCTAAGGTGTGATTAGAATCCTTTGACATGGGAATTCATTCTCTCCAGTTTGGCTTGCCTGGGTGGCTCAGAGCATCCTTAAGGAAGTCAGCAACAGCCTGTTAGAGCTAAGTAGCAAAGTTTTCTTTGAAGTGTTGCAGGTTCTGGTAGTAAAGGTCAGCTGGATCCCAAACTTAGTAACACTGTAGAGGCCAAACTATAGGTTTGACTTCTAGGTCTTCTACCTTTCATGCCAACATTTTTGAACATGCTCTGTCAAGGTCAGATGTAAACAGCGCACCTAAATTCTACCAGCTGCCTGGGATTAAACGAAAGGACAATTCATAAGTATATTGTTCATGTAGTTCACACTGCCCATTTTTTATCTTTTCATATGGATTCTGAGTATTTCCTATAACTATTTACAAAAGTAGAATATTTATAGCCAATAAAATGAAATCAGATTTTAGGAAAATTATAGAATCATATGACAGTTTGATAATGAACGAAAGAAGAGACCCCCCCCAATGCAGCAACATGTTAGCTCAAATGATTTCTATAATGATGATATTATCAACAGTAATTGTAGCTAACACTTGTCTTACTGCTTATCTTATGGCAAACATTGTTCTACGTACTTTTTTGTGGATTAATTTGGAAGTTGAGGCACTAAAATATCAATAAATTTTCCAAGTACTGCCAGTAAGGTTGTTGGGCTAAGATTCATACTCAGATCGTCTGCCTCCAGGCTCACACTCTTAACCACAATGCAATACTGCTAATTTCACTCATACCTCTCCGCATCATATCAGATCAGTGAAAACCATCATGGGTCTGATAAAGAAATTCTCCAGAGAATTTTTTTTCCTTTTTTCTTTGGCATTTTTACAAGACATTGACACCAGTAAAAACATTTTCTAATGTTGCATCTTCTAAACTTTTATAGAACTGTTATCATTCAGGAAAGTGAAAAATTTTCATGTAAAATTGATTGATGGAATCAGTAAGAAATTTTAAAGCTCTTTCTTTTATCAGGTCATTCTTTTCATCAGGAACCAGAGGAACACTAAAATATAGTTTAAAATATAATGAAGGGTAAAATATTTGCTGAGAAACGTGGTATATATCTATATATCTATTTCTGTACTTGTATATATATATATATATATATGTATATATATATATATATATATATATATATATATATATATATATATATATCTTTACCTATACCTATGCCTATATCTATGCTTGTATCTATATTTATCTCTATATCTATTATGTCTATAACTTTATATTTGCAATATGGCCTTGATATTAGATAAATAATTTTGCTTCATCACCAGGCAACTGAATTGCCTGTGGTCCATACATTTGGTGGCCAGCTCACTCATATTCTTTCTTGTTCACAATCACCAAGTGATGTGAAACACCACTCACCTGTGTAAAATCTGTTTTAAGATCCCTTTACATGATTTACATGTGTGGTGGAATGGTGGCTTTGGATAGGGGACTTAGGTGATCTAAAATGTCACCATGGTAATGTGCTCATCTGCTTCATCCCTCAACATTCTTGCTGGTTCTGGATCACACTCCCATAGCTGAAAGTCCAGCACTGTATGTGCTGGGGATATGTAAAGTCATTCTAGCTGCATAGGTCCTTAATTTCTCATTTCTCTGTATACTCCTTTTACACACACACACACACACACACACACGAGTGCAGAACAGTTATCCTATTTAGATAGATTTGTACTTAATCTTAATTCAAGCTGCTATAATAAAATATCAGAGACTGGCTGGCTTGAACAGCAGATATTTATTTCTTACAGTCTAGAGGCTGGGAAGTCCAAGATCAAGGTGATTCAGTTCCTGGTGAGAACTCTCTTCCTGGCTTGCAGATGGCTGTTTTTTCACTGTGTTCTCACATAGTGGAGAGAAAGAAAGCTCTGGTCTCTTTCTTTTCTTATAAGGGCACTAATCCCATCTTGGGGGAGGGGGAAGGGCTCACCTTCATGACCTCATCTAAATTTAATTACCTCCCAAAGGCCTCACTTCCAAAAACCATCACATGAGGGGTTAAGCTTTCAATATATTTGGGGAAGGACACAAACATTCAGTCCATAACAACTAGTTTATTTCCCTCATCACAGAAAGGCAAATCAGACTTATTATGATTTACTCTTAGGAAAAACTCATATTTTCTAGACTGGTAATTTGACTTCCAGGTTTCCTTCTCACTGTGATTTAACACTGTAGACCACAATGTCTCAAACAAAGGATTCTCTGTGTTTTCTACAATTAGTTTTGTAAATGTATTTGAAAGAAGTGTCTTCATGACTGAACAGTTAGCATTTAAAACAACAAAAAAAGCAAATACAGAGCAAAGGAGGAAGGATGGATTTAGAATGGCCCAAGCAAAGCAGACAGCCTGTTGGCTAACATTGAATACCCTGGGATTGGAGGTGAGGCTGACATGGTGCTCTGAATGCTCAGCTGCTGCCACTGACTTTTAAAGAGGTGAGAAAAAACATCTAAATAAATCATTTGCAAAGACCTTTAAAATGTTGAACATGTTTTCAGAGATCACACAATATTTTTCTTACACTTTGCTGAACAAACATCATGAACAGAGGCTATTCTGGACCTAATCCTAGGAAATGAGGCAAGGATAACAACTATTATGTGATGTGGGGGCTGTCTCAGATTTGGTGGGTCTCCTATCATTCAGTATTCATCTCTGGTCTACAGCACAGAGCCTAAAGCCTCTCAACAACGTGGAAATGCAATTTGGTTAAGGAGCTTACTCAGCCATTTCACTGGTCTAGGATTCAAGGCCCTTTTTAATTCTCATGTTGGGTTAATTCCCCAAATATAAACTTTCTCAATCTTAGCAGGAAGTCCAGATTTTGAAGGTCTAGTCCTATTGAGTCACTGACTAGTCATCTTGCTGATTAGTGTCCATGATTCCAATTTTCTCTATATAATATGTCCACCCACAGCCACTTTCAGGATCCCCAGGCTCTAACAAGTTCTCTACCATTCCCAAAGCTCCCCAGAGCCTTTTATGAACTCCTTCAATTGTATTTCCAATGTCTTGTTCCAAGCTCTCATCATCCATTATCTGATCTCCTAACATATCCTAGTACCCAGTATCTCTGACAGTCCCAGGGAAATGTGCCTCTTCTCAAGACATCCTTTCCCTGTCTCCATCATTATTTTTCTATAAAGCATCCTTATGACTTTTCTTTCTTCCTGGACAAACAACCAGACCATGTCTCCCACCCTCCTTTGAAGTTAGGTGGGGCTGTGTGCCAAGGCCGTGAAGCAGCATGATGTGTTTGTCACTTACAGTCCACCCATATAAACCCCCCAAAATCATCTCTTCTTCCAACTGCACACATGACCGTAAAAGCTGTTATTTGAGGATGGCAGAGCCCTGGTCAGTTTGAGTCTTGAATGACTGAATAGACCAAAGCCCCTAACCTCTCTTACAAACCAAGAACTTTTAAAATTATTTACATGATCAAAAATTAAACTATTCATGTGTTGTGTCATTGTACTTTTTATGTGGATTTCTTATGCAACTTGTGTTAGCCTAATAAATACACCTCCTGCCTAAAAGTCTCTTTTATATATAGAAGTAAGTCCAAACTTCTTAGTGATACTTGGACTTTCTCAATTTTACCTCAGCCTACCTATTCAGCTATCTTACCTGATACTTTTTACACATAGACTGTATAGTTAGCTTCTCACCATTTACTGAAGGTGTCACACTCATTCTTATCTAAGAATAACTTTAATCTCTAGACATTATTTAAAAGAGGCATCAAATATGACTGTCTCACAGAACACCCCTCTCAAAAGGGGCCAAAACTTTTCTTACTGCTGTACTCTGGCTATTATATAGGTTGTAGCTTTTCCCCAGTCACCCAAGTCTATGGAGCCAAATTGAAGCTTCAGTGCTTCTGTGAAGGGCTTCTTCTGCCTTCTTGGCCTTCAGTTGCCCCATTTGGAGTGTCACAACTAACAGCTTAAATTTCATGCTATTTTTCCATTTTCCACACACATCTAGATTGGGGAATTGATAGGTGATGGGCACATTACAGTCTGAACAGATTGGATTCGTCTGTCATATACCAAGAGGAAATGAGGTTACTCCCTCTTCTTATCTAAACCATCTCCCAGGTAGATATATAGATGACTCAAAATACTTAGAGTTTTGCAGAAAAAAAGTTAAGTAATCCCCGAATGTTAAGACAGATTCATAAACCACTAACATTGGAAGAAGACTTTGCAGTTACCTAAGACAAGTACTTACCCAGACCTGAGTTTCACAAAACATCTTTGACAAGGATACACTTAAGTGACTACTGAGGGAATCAGTTCAATCTCTGCCGAGCTGTCAGAGCCAAATGTTGTTCCTCATATTTGACTACCATTATGAGTAAACTTACTGTTAACATTTTGCTATGTATATTTAATCCTTCTGATTTCTGATAACAGCATATACATTTTTATAAGTGAAGTCTACCAGAATTCCTTTAGTTATTTTACATTCTTTAAAATTGTGACAATTTCCAATTGAATTTATGTCCACTATTTTGGGGTGGGGATGTCCTATTTCTTAAACATTAAGAAACAACATATTAAGAAAATTTGAGTTATGTGGAGTTTATAAAGAGTAAGTCTCCACAATGTCCTCATAAATGGAGAAGGAAATGTTCATTAAGATGATTGCTCCAATCAAGTCAATAATGTTAAAAGTTCAAAATTTCAAAAGCCACTGATCCAAAATGAACAAATTAAATGACAATACTTGTTGAACTTCCAAAGAAAAATTATTTTTAAATTTTTAAAAATTTTGGAGCAGTTTTAGGTATTGTATAAGGAAACATTGGCCAAAGAGATTAACCTCTTAACTATCATGTTGAGTCTGAAAAAATTGGGGCCCAGCTCAGTCAGTAAATCAATACATAAAACTAAACCAGGTTTTGTGCCTTTGTTTTTGATTCTATAATTGAGAAGTGTAGATGCAAATAAATGGAAAGTGTAAAATGTTGGTGAGACCAAGAAAACAAGGTGTTCTCAAGGATTGTTAAAGAAATTTCTAGGTTTTCAGACCAAAATAAAGCTAGATGCAGCCTAATTTTTTCTTCTTCTTTTCACACATTGATTATTGAAAGGGACTTTAAAAAGAATAGTAGGATAATAGAAGCATTATAAAAACATAAACAAAAAAAGAAAATGAGTACAAGGTAACAGCTGCGAATGAAGTAAAACAGGGCAATGGGATAAAGAATGTGTGTGTGTCGGGGTAAGATTTATAATGGAAGGCATCACTGAAACCATGATGTTTTAGTTTAGATGTAAGTGACTACAAAATGTCAGCTGCTGGTGGGAGATCGAAAGGTAGAGAACTCAAAGCGAAAAAAGAGGCAAGTGCAAAATCCATAAGAAGACAATGACTCTGGTATGTCTGAAAGAAAATAGGGAGGTCCTGTGGTGGAGCAGAGATAACAAAGAAGAGAATAGGAAATAATGTCAAATGATTCAGGGCTTAAGCTGTGGCTAGGGGTTTAGATTAATTGTATGTACGATGGAAAGTTACTGGTTGTCTCCAACTAGGAGACAAAAATCGACCTATATTTTTAGAATATTACTCTAGATGTTGTATGGACAATAAATTGAAGAGACACAGAAAGCAAGCAAAAAGAGAAAGTAAATACTATGCAAATAATCCAGGCAGTTATCAGGTAGCTTATGTTCTGGAAGGGGAGCAGTGAAGATGGAAAAATATGGTCAGATTCAGAAAATATTTTGGAGATAGAATCCATAGAATTTGTTGGAAGTGAGATAAGAATTACTTCTTATTTTGTGGCCTTAGCAACCGTATAGAAGGCAGTACATTTAGTCATAAAGAGAAACTGGAAAGAAGATGTTTTTGTAAGGGGAGGGAAATAAAGAGTTGTCTTTTGGCCATGTCTAAATTAAGATGCCTATTGGGAATAATTCTGGATTTCAGTGAAAGTTCCAGTTTAGAAGACATAAATTTGGGCGTCATAGCCATGCAGATAGTATTTAAAGTCCAAGGGACTAGATAAGGATACATAGGAAAAGTATAGCTATAGGAAAGAGTAGAAATCCAGGGACTACATTATGGAACAAGATAACACTTATAGACAAGCACAAGAGGAGAAGTTAGTAGAAGAGACTGAGCATGTGATATCACAGATGTCAAGGGGAGACAGCTTATTAAGAAGGAGCATGTGGTCAACTATATCAAATACTGGCAATTAGTCAAATAAGTAGAGGACAGGGAAAGGACCATTGAATTGCAATTTGAAGTCAATGGTGACAGGGCAAGAGCAGTTTTAGGAATGGTAAGAATAAAATGAAGTGTACTGATGAGAAAACAGAAGTGGAGACTTGGGCAATAGATGGCTCTTTCAAGATGTGTTACTATGACCATGAGCAGACTGATATAAGTGTAGTTAAAGAGGGAGGTCAAGGAAAAGTTTGTTCAAAAATGACATATTATTTTGTTTCATAGGAATTCTATACCAGAGTAGGACAAACTAACAATGAAATGGAGGGAGGGTATTGTAACAGGAGTGAACACTTAAGAAAGTGGAAGGGTGTGAAATCCATTGCATAAGGGAATGGAATGTATAGATTCAGAATGGTAGCATATTCACAGGAGAAGGATGAGGGAGTTTCTATCTGCCAATATTATTTAGACAAGTAAGGGAGGGATGATGTCTTGAGAAGAGTGACACATAAACCAGTCTGTTTGTTGTAGCCCTGTCTATCTGCTTGGCTGGCTGTGCAGAGTTAAGAGAAGTTGGCTCTAAAGAGAAGTTGGCTCTAAAGAGAAGTTGGCTCTAAGGAGGACTAATTTTTAAGAGGTGAATACAACAGAGTGGAGGTGGGGTAACAGGACTGGGGATGGTTTCAATGATGTGTGATGATGAACTGTGGCAGCTACACTTACAGAAGAGGGGAGAGTAATCAGGAAGGAGTAATCAGGAATGACTTCTGAGACATTGCAGATATTGGTGACAACAAGCTCACGATATCAGAATGAGTTCTGAGGGGAATTAAAGGAAAGATCATTGGAAGTGGAGAGGTCACAAAAATGAGAGGCCGGTATATGAGAAGGGTGACCATGTTGCCCTAATACCACTCTTAGAAGTGTGGTGAAGAGGAAGATAGTGAGCTGGTGCTGGAATGGTCTTTGTGCAGGAACAGCAACATGAAAGGGGTGGTGAAGAGAACACGATCTTCACATAAATTAAAATTTTCGTAATTTCACAATAAATTGGAAGTAACAAGGGGGAGCAAGGCTACAACTTTCCCTCCAAACTCAGAGGTAAGTAAAAAAAAAATAGAATAAAATAAAATAAAATAAAGTAAAGTAAAATAAAATACAACAAACAAACCAAAACACAAAATCCCAGCCTCCCTTTGGGAAACATTCAGGGATAACGATGTCCTTAGAAGATGGTACACTAGAAGTTCCAATTCCTTAAGGGCTTTATAATTGACTGGAAAAATGATTAATTAACAAAAATAGAGTAATTACTATGTAGCTCATATTTAAGATCAGTGTTATACATTCTCTTTGCTGCATACAAATTTTAAGAGGGGTATTCATGTCAACACACTTCACCTGGGAATCAGGAGTAACACGGGGTTGTCAGGCTCAGTGGCAAAGAGCAGAAACATCCTTTGGCTGTCAGACTCTGATCTTATCTTGGAAGCATTCTCTTTGGGATCCCCTCAACTGCTGTCTCATTCCCACATTTCATCTCTGCATCTAATTCATCTAGGCATAGATATCTGAGATCAGAGTGAAATTAAAGGGAAGCAGGGCATGAAAATATGCATAACAATCATAGCTCACCCCTAAATATAAATTTGGTGATTTATTGTTATTTTTCACCCTCATCAGCAAGCTCCCTTTGAACAGAATAGTGCACTAAAGATCCCTCACTACAGGGGGCAGCCAGATGGCTTAGTCTGTTAGAGAGCAAGCTCTCAACAAGGTTGCTGGTTCAATTCCTGCATGGGATGGTGAGCTGTGCCCCCTGCAACTAAAGATTGAAAACGGCAATTGGACTTGGAGCTGAGCTGTGCCCTCCACAACTAGACTGAAGGACAACGAGTTGGAGCTGATGGGCCTTGGAGAAGCACACTGTTCTTCCCCAATATTCCCCATTATTTTTTTTTTAATCCCTCAGTACAATATTTGCTGATTATGACAAAATTCAAATATTGAGAAATAGCAGAGAGCATTTTGGCTAATGTGAATGTGTCTGTACATATGAAAATGAGTCCCCATCCTTCATCATTACAAAAATTGAGTGGTAATTTAGACAGCAACCACAAACAACCTTCCTGAGTCTCCTCATATTCAACTTTTTACAGTGTTTTACTTACTGTACTAAGTATTAGTTCCTTCCTTCGCTGGTCTTAAAATCTGGAGGCAGACCAAGGACAGGCATGAGGGAAGAGACATTGCCCAACATTCAGCAGGCCTGACCTCTTCCCAAGCCTCTGGATCACTGGGTGAAACAGAGGAGACTATTGATTTATTTACTTATTTACTAATGTATTGTTTGTTCCAGGAAGAAATTAAAGCAGCTTATAAGAATTCATAAAATGTAAAAATGTATAATAAATGTAAAGGAGGAGGAAAGGAAGGAAAAGCCAAGTTGAGGGATATAAAATTGGACAGCAATATGGCTGAAGAATGTAGAGCAGAAAACCTTACTCCCTTCCTGTGGGTGTGCCAGCAACATTACTATAAGCTTCTTAGCATCGGTGCTTAAGGGACACCTGTCACACAGCTCATAGTACCTACGAGATAACAACAGAGCCAATACTCGGGAGAAGTACGGCTACTTCTGACACTGAGACCAGCTGGACTTTTGCTTCATAAAGAAGACCATGCATAACACTATGGACAGTGTACTCAGCAACATCTTCCTGGGACACACAATGACATTTTATGCTGTCCCTCAGTAGAGGCTAATGACATCAAGTTATAGTCATGGAGTCCAAATTGGATAGAGTTTTGCTGCTATAACTCAATTTAGGAATAAATTTTAGAATATATAGAATATCCTTCGAGCAACCATCAATACTACTCTTTCTATCAGAGAAGATTTAGACCAAAACTTGTGGTGATGGCTTTGATGATATTCCCTTGTGGAGTACAGCTCTGTAATGCTGTCAGTTAAATTTGGAGGAAATCCAAAACCCTAACCAGGGCTCTGCACCTGAACAGATGACCCATTTTCCTCTATTTAGATGTAAACTGGAGGGTTACTTCTAGGAAACCTTTAAGGTAACCTCTAATGCACACATAAATGAGTGAATGCCTTTTTACTTACGATGACTGATGATATTCTCCAGGAAAATGGTGAAGAAAGGTATAACATTAGTTAATGGTTGCTGATGAGGGTGAAAAATAACAATAAATCACCAAGTTTATATTTAGAGGTGAGCTATGATTTTTATGCTTATTTTCATGCGCTGCTTCCCTTTAATTTCACTCTGATCTCAGATATCTACGCCTAGATAATCTTATAACCCGACTAAGGTATAAGATGACTATAGCCTGGGATACAAAGCTTCTGAAAGACCTGTCACTTAATAGGATGTGAGAAGTGCATAATGGCACAGTTTGTGTCACTGCTACAGACATTTCTGAGAAAATACTGGCTGCCCTTTGGGCCACTGATCAGCTCCACTGGTATGAGTTCAGTGAGAAAATGTGTGGTTCCATGCAATTGGAAATCACATTTTAGAAGGGTGTTTGGACACGTTAGAGAGTGTTGTGAAATGACTTGGATCCTCCTATAAGTGACTCTCCATCTGGAGACTGAGTATTACTATTTTGCATGTTAGAAGAGAGTAACTCTTTCTCTGTCTGCACTGCCAATTTCATGGTGTGATCATGGAATCAAAATGGGAGATGTTTAAGGGTCCTTTAAAATCACTTAGCACAAGCCCTTTATTTTACAGATTAAAAAAAATTGACAGTAGTTGGTTTGGGCCAAGTTTACGGGATTATCTATTAAATCTCTCATTCCAAATCTAATGTTCTTTCATACTGTCCCTCTCTTCAGAAATGCTCACTCCGACAAGTTCAGGGATGGAGACTCTGCTGGGTGAGTCTGTGAAGGCTCTTAAAAACTTACTTTGTTAATCATAGTAAAACCACATTTTCACCTCTCATAGTTGATCTGTATTTTTAATGTTTCCCTCCCTAAAAAATATAATGTGTACCTAGAGAAAAGATAGAATATTTTTGCAATTACAAAAGGACATAATTTGTTTTATTTTCCTTCAGAATTTTTCCCATGGAGGAAAAATATTTATTTCTTGTTTTACATGTTTGAATATAGTGCATACATAATTTTGTATTCTAATTTCACTTACCATCACAATATCAGCATTTTCTAAATCTTCTAAAGTCTTTGTAAAAATCATTGTAGTGTATGGAGACGAAAAACTTAATTTCATCAAATGTTTGTTCCATGGTATGATCATCTTCCCCTGCTATATAACAGGGGCTTTTCAGAGTTCCTCAATTATAATCAAGTGTGTGAACACCCTTGTTGGAAAGTATTTTTCCCTATTTAGGGCTTTTATTCAGAAAAAATTCTCAGAAATAAAAATATTGCAACAAAGTATCTGAGTATATATAAAGTGTTTGGTAACTTTTTCCAGATTGCTTTCCACTACAGTAATACCAGTGTATACTACCACCATTGACTATCGTAAGAGAGGTGATTGTCAATGTGCCCTTCCAATTGTGAATCAATAGTACTGTCGAATATTTCTCAAATCTCCATGATGTTTGGTATCTAGTGGCTTATCAATGGATACTCAATACTACCACTGAATATCTTTTCCTCAACCTCTTGTTCCTTAAAGCTCGTGGATTCATGACATCTAAGATTTTTGCAGGAAACAGATCTTACAAAACTCATATAGTTTGTAAAGGGGGAAGGAGGTGGTAGATGAGGGTAAAGAGGATCCGATATTTAGTGATGGAAAGAGAACTGACTCTGGGTGGTGACTATACAATGCGATATATAGGTTAGGTATTACAGAATTGTACACCTGAAATCTGTGTAACTTCACTAACAATTGTCACCCCAATAAACTTTAATTAAAAAAAAATCATGTAGTTTGTAACAGTATTTCCCTTTTAGGTTCTCTATTTTCCACCAGTGCACTATTAATAGTTCCAAATGACACTCAGTCTACTATTTTATCATTTATATTCCTTCCTGACATATTCCCAATTAAGTCATCATCTCCCTGAGAACAGGCACTATCTTTTATACAAATCTGTGCTTTTATACAAATGTTGAACAAATGCTTTCTTAAATGTGTTGAAAGTAACTTTAAAATAAATTTTTAGTCTATCAACTTCTTCAGTGCTAAATTTAACTTTATAAATCTAGCCGTCAAATGGTGGGGAGTAAAATGAATGTGCCTAAAGTATTTGCAAATTAAGACAGAAGTATTCAATGAATTTTTTAATATAAGAATATTTTGCATATATGACATAATAGAAGAAAATTCACAAAAGTTGTAAGTGACTAAAAACAGGAGGTTTTGATGAAAAGCATTTTGAAACTTGGCACTCATTTCCTCAAATGCCATAATGTCATAATGACTTGTATTTCTTAAGCATAATAGAATGAGTTAACTGAAAACGCTTCATGATTTCTTGTGTCTAAGAGTTGCATTTCAACTCGAACATTGTATGCATTCAGTTTTTTAAGCTTAAAAGGATATAAGGATCTGTCAACAGAAGCCCTTTATTTCTTACAACAAGAGAACACTGTTTATAATGTGACACCAGCTGCTCAGGCAAAATGGGTTCTATTAGAACTAATTTAATTTTACATAAGTTGATCTATTTGCATTTTGAGTCCCCAGTTAGATGACTAGGTACTACTTTATAGACTGATCTTGTTTCAAGCTCCAGTGTGTGGACAATGCTTAATCAGTGTGTACGTCAGAAAATAAACATAATCATCAAGTACACTAATTAAGCCTAGAAAATGTTGCAACATGCATACAGTGAATGGATTAACAAGGCAATTCATTAAAAATCTTAATTATGAATATTATATTTCTCATATATTTTATTCCACAATGCTTCAGATGAGTTCAGCAGTTCTATAACCCATTGACACTACTCTCTTAAGTGAATTCCTTTTAAATCATGATGCATCTGTGTATCCTCTCTACATTGAAGGCCTCTACAGAAATAATGCTTCTCACCTTTAACCAGATAACTTGACATCTTTTCTTATAGCAGCTAAAGAAGAACAATTAAACTGCTAGTAGACACATTGAAAATAATTGAAATTATAAGATGGAAATGTATCAACTGCCATAATCACTAAGCAGTATCCCACTTATATACATTCACTCTTAAAATGTCATGATTGATGTTCATGGGCTATACAGATTTCCTGTAGAAGAAAATACATTTAAAAAAAGGTAAATGTAAAATACACATGTAGGTAAAACACACACACACACATAATCATATATATGTTAAATATGTAAAAATATATATATATGTGAAATAAATATGTCCTTTACCTACAAACTTAGTTTTTGGAAATCAGCATTTCTCAAGCAAAATTCCATTAATGAGTATAACACAAATAGAATGAAAAAAGAGTTGAATAGTATTTCAGTGACACAATCTTTTTTGTTCTGTCAAAAAACAGATAATTTCCAATAACATATAATAAATGGAGGGAAGAAAGTGAGGGGTAGATCCTGCTTGCTCCATCTCACTAAACACCTTAATTATAAATACAAAAACCAAAAACAGTAATTCTCTGTCTTATGGCAACAGTGTATTACATTGTAGTTGCAAATAGTTTTGATATATAATAAATACATTTTCAAAAAATGTCCTATTAACAAATAATCCAATTTTTAAAACTTGTCTAGACCTACAGTCATGTTTTGAACTCTGTAAAAAATGGTCCAATTAATTTCATACTTTAATAATTGGTGTATTATTTTCTATTTTTCCAAATTTTTGAATTCATAGAAAACTGTTTATGAAGGAATAAAATGTTGTTTAAATTTACACATTTATTTGTCTACATGAAATACATAGAAAATTGTTTATTTTTTATCTTCTGCCAATCCATGTACAGAGCTTTAAAACATTTTAATTTTGATGGTCTTTTAATAAAAAATGTTACTTATTCTTCCAGATTGAAAAGTTGCTTATATAGGCAGATTTGGTTTCATGCAATATATAGTCAAAACCCTAAATATTATTTTTAGACAAAAATCTAAATTCAAATACTTAAAAAATAATTTAATGAGGGATACTTCTATTTCTTTTTCATAAATACAAGTAAAAACTTAAAATAACACTGACTACTGAACCTGGAAACTATATTAAGTAAACAAAAGCAATTGTGCACTGTCTTCTACTAGCTAGAGTATAGTGTTTTCTCTTATGTCCTTTCAAAGAGTAAATTATAATGAAAATGAGATGGATGACTTTTGTTAAAGTTCACTTCAAGTTTAAATTCATTTGTCTCAGTTTATCAACTTTGAAGCAATTTTGTCTCAGTGCATTTGGTGTGTCATATCATCAAGCTTTGCCAAATTTAATCCATTATCATTGAAGATCCAAGCAATAATAATTTCTTCATCACTGCAATGCAAGTACAGTACAAGTCGATATTTATCTGTGGTAAATTATTATACTTTTAACCAAAAAGTTGGCAGAATTATATAAAATATGCTACAATTTATAGAAACTAAGCAGACTTCTCTGTAAGATAGACTGTTATAATAAATCATTTAATATTTTTAAGGGGGATGTATCACAAACAATTTTGTGAAGCTGATAACAGTGGTAGACCCTCTTCCTCAGCAAATTATTTACAAGTGTGAACAGATTTTTTCATAGCACCGTAGCACAGTGCCTCTCATGCCCAGATCACATAAGTAAGATGAAAGAAAAAGCTGGAAGTCTCTAAAATTTAGAAGGTCAGAGCCCACCAATGTTGCAAGAAACAAATGTGAGAAGCACTTCTCTAGGGATGCATAATTCCAGGAAAAAATAAACACACACACACACACACACACACACACACACACACACTCACACACCTGAACATGATGCCCTCCAAGAAACTCTAAAAGAAAGCTATTTTCCCAATTCATTTAGATAAATTATGATTGACATTCCAGGATCCTATACTTTGTGGCAGGAAGCAAACACTTGCCTCAGGCAAGGAATCCATTTCTTCTCTTGGTCCCTCCTGCAGGTTCCCTCTTAAAATCTGCACCAACAACTCCATACAAGTGATCAGTTCACTCACGGTTAATAAAACCAACTCCATACTTTCTAAATCTTCAGGAAATTAAATAATCTATTTTGAGAGTAGAAAACAAATAATTACTTGCCCAAATTATGCTCAAAGCTATAAAATCCCTCATGTTTCAGTTGTATTTGATACATTTTAAGTCAGAGAATATCTGAGGATAGATGAGGGTATAAGGTAGCTTGGGCTGAGCACTACCTCAAAGAGTGGCCTAAAAATGTCTGGGCATAAAAAGGGAGACCAGCAGAAAACACTCATTAGATTATGTCCCCGCTCATCCTGAGCACTATTTCTTGACGATGTCACAAACCAGCACAGGTCCTCTCCTGCTTTAAGTCCCCCAAATCATGGAAATCATGGATTTTTTTGTCCTAAAATAAAATAATATCCAGAACAGCAGAATATAGTACTTTCCTCAGCTTTCCAGAATATAATACTTTTCCTCAACATTAAAATCTCCACAGTGTTGAGCTTTCAAACCAAGGAAAGGATTTCTCATCTCATTATATTCTTAGACTTCAGAAGAAATTTATTAAATATCATTTAGTCTATGTTTGTGGTTTGATTATATATACTGTACCTCACCCCATAGAGAATTTGAAGCAATTATGAATATGCTTTTTAAAATATGATAAACATATAAAATAGTGTATTTATTCATCAAGGTTCATACTAGCAAATTAAAACTTTAAGAGTAGAAACAAAACGAGTAGGTTATTAAAACCTTGCCATTAGCAGTGCTTAGGAAATATTAAATAACAAAAGGATTTTACTTGAACTTCAAGATTCTATTTGCTTTTGAGACCATTTTTATCTTGTAACCCTTAATTTTTTCTATTACCAGGACAACCACATAAAATTTATAACAATGCCATTATTGAAGTAAACATGACACCCTATCAGGTTTTGCACATTATATAAATACATAAAATATTATAATATTAATTATTTTGTGAAGATACTATGTAGACAAAACTTCCTAGCCAATTAACACTACCACATCTACTAATTCTTGCGGTAGCCACAAACTTTGGATTGCTTATCTTGAGCTAGAGACTATGGATTTTAATCTAAATGTTAACATTTAGATTAACTAAGTGATTTCTGCCCAGGAATGAGCATAATGACTGCCCTTAGTATCATAGTGTTCTGGGAAAGAGTTTTTCTTTTCCTTTTTCTTCTTTCCATAGAAGATGAAAAGGCATTATATAGATTCTATTTGCTGGAAATATTTAGAGTCAATAGTATTTTAAAAATAGAGATCTGGTCAAGATGGTAGAGTAGGTAAATGCTGACCACATCAAAATTACAACTAAACTACAGAACAGCCTTCATTGAGAATCACCTGAAGTCTAGCTGAACTGAAGTCCTACATCTAAGGTCATAGAGAAGAAGCCACCTTGAGGGGCAGAGACATAGAAAGTGCTGGTTCCACACCCATATGTGACCATTAAAAATTGGGAGGGATATCTCAGAGGCGGAGGTTCCCCCCCCATAAGGATCAAGGGGTCACAGGCCCACATCGGGCTCCCCAGCCCAGGGTTTCCCTTCTGGGGAGAGAAGTCCCCATAATTTCAGGCTGTGGAAACCAGCAGAGATTGTGGCTGAGCGAGGCAAAGGGCAGCTGCACTCCCAGGCACTCCATTTAAAGAGACCATGCACAGATTTACTCAGTGACAGTATCACTTGCTCTGAGCTCCAGTGCTTGAGGAAGCAGCTTGAAAGGTGTCAGGGACTTACAGGGAAGAACTTAGTTGTCTGCCTTCAGGGCGAGGGCTGGAGGGACAGCTTTCTCCCGGACAGAGGAGCTGGCAGAAGCTCCTCTGTTGAGCCCTCCACACTCCCAACCTTTAATCGACCTGATGCCCTGAGACTCAACCCTACCCAACTTTTGGGCCCGCCTAAGCTGCTTCCAGAGGCTTTTCTGTATAAAAAGCCTGTCTTGGCTCATGCTACAGACTTTCCTAAAATATCTCAAGGTTCAAAAAACCCAAACACACAGAATCTGGTTTCAGTGTGTCCTGTACCTCTAAATGAGCAGCACTAAGCCCAGCACTAGAAACAGTCAGTCTCGGTTCATGGCTTGGCCTCTTAAGGCATCTCCAAGCCTAGTGCAGGCAGCAGCCATCTATGAATTGCTTTGTGGCTCATGCCAGGTGGCTGCTGGGAAGTGTACAGGCTGCAGCTGAACTTGCCCTGTGTTAGGACCCCTCCCAGGAGGCCCTGGGGCAGGCATGCCCAGAAGCCAGCTTTGGACTAGGCAAGAGCATCACCTGGCCACCTCCAAGGAGGACACACACAAAGGACAGACTGGGCAGGTACCAGACCTCTGCTAAAGTGAATCCTGCTTCATAAGTAGGGTCAGCCCATACACAACAGCTCCTCTACTGTAGTCTGGCCAATCCTCACAACCAATTGGTCTGAGGATCAATTCCTCCCACTGATGTCAAACAGCAACCAAAGCTCAACTATAGCACACAACCCACACAAGAGACACATCTGAAGTACCCAGCTCAGGTGACCAGAGAGACTGTGCACTGAGCCCCACAACATACCTATTACATAAGGTATTACAATAGGTATTCTATACCTATTACATAAGGTATTCATACATAAGGCTACTCTACTAATACTGGGAGGTAGAGTACCCCTACATAGAAAAAAACACAGAAAGGCAGCCAAAATGGGGAGATCGAGAAACATATCCCAAATAAAAGAAAACATATCCCAAATAAAACAAAGCTCCAGAAAAAGAACTAAATAAAATGAAGACAAGCAATCTACAAGACACAGAATTCAAAACACTGGTTATAGGATGCTCAGTGATCTCAAGGAGAACTTCAACAAAGAGATAGGAAATATCAAAATGGAGATAGAAAACATAAAAATGCACTAGTCAGAAATAAAGAATGCAATAACTGAAATGAAGAACTGAAGGAATCAACAGTAGAATAGATGAAGCAGAGGATCAAATTAGCAATTTAGAAGATACGGTAACAGAGTACACCCAAACAGAACAGCAAAAAGAAAAAGAATCCAAAAAAATGAGAATAGTTTAAGGGGCCTCTGGGAGAACATGAAATGTACCAACATCCACATCACAGGGGTACCAGAAGAGAAGAGAGAAAGCATGGAACTGAAAACTTATTTCAAGAAATGAGGACAGAAAACTTCCCTAAACTGGTGAAGAAAATAAATATGCAAACCTAGGAAGTGCCGAGAGTTCCAAACAAGATGAACCCAAAAAGGCCCACACCAAGACACATCATAATTAAAATGCCAAAGGTTAAAGACAAAGAAAGAATCTTAAAATGCCAAAGGTTAAAGACAAAGCAAGAGAAAAGTAGTTACCTACAAGGGAGCTCCCACAAGACAGTCAGCTGAGTTCTCAACAGAAACTTTGCAAGCCAGAAAGGATTGACAGGAAATATTCAAAACGACAAAAACCAAGGACCTATAACCAAGATTATTCCACCCAGCAAAGCTATCATTTAGAATGGAAGGACAGGTATAGTGCTTCCCAGGCAAGGTAAAGCTAAAGGAGTTATGCAACAACAAACCAGAAGTATAAGGAATCTTAGAGGTACTTCTTTAAGATGAAAAAAAAAGATGACCCGTGTTGCCTACAAGAGACTCACTTCAGATCAAAAGACACACATAGACTGACAGTAAAGGCATGGGCAAAAGATATTTCATAAAAATAGAAAAAAACAGATAAACAAACAGAAGTTGGAATAGCAATACTTATACCATACAAAATGACTTTAAATCAAAGACTTTAAATGACAAGAGACAAAGAAGGACCCAGTAATGCCACTTCAGGGTATTTATCAGGAGAAAGCCAACATGATACGTACAGGGGGCATGTGCATCCCTATGTTCTTTGCAGCACTGTTTACAATGGCCAAGATGTGGAGGCATCCTGGGAGTCCATTGATGGATGAATGGATAAAGAGGAGATGGTACATATATACAGTGAAGTATTGCTCACCCAGGGAAGGAAATGGATTCTTGTCATCATTTGTGGTGGCATAGATGAACCCTAAGGGCATTGTGCTGAGTGGAATTTGTCAGACAGAGAAAGGCAGCTGTGATGTGATTTCACTTATATGTGGAATCTAAAGAACACAATAAACAAACAAAAGAGAAACAAACTCATAGAGAACATTTTCACAGTTGCCAGATCGGATGAATTTGGGGGTGGGTGAAAAAGGGGAAGGGATTAAAAAGTACAAATTGATAGTTACAAAATAGTGATGGGGATGTAAAATAAAGCATAGAAAATACCATCAATAATATGGTAATAACTGAATATAGTGCCAGGTGGGTATGACCCTAGTCAGTGGGATCACTTCTTAAATTATACAAATATCTAATCACTGTACTCTACACCTGAAATTAATATAAAATACTATTGAATATCAACTGTATTTGAAAAATTTTAAAAGGGGTGGAAAAGGTGAAGACGAATAAGAGGTTCAAATCTCTAGATATAAGCAAATAAGTCATGGGGATATAATATACAGCATAGGGAATATAGTCAATAATATTGTGATAGCATGGTACAGTGTCAGATGGCTGTTGGGCTTTATCATGGTGATCATTTCTCTAGATATATAAATGTTTAATAACTATTGTGTACATCTAAAACTAATATAATACTGTATGTTAGCTATATTTTAATAAAATTTTAGAAAATAGTATGAAAAAACAAATACATCTTCCTGTGGGGGAAAAATTAAAAATACAGAATATTCTTAAACATACTTAAAATGGTTAAATAAATAAATAACATATATGTGAGCAAAAGAGGATGCTGACAGGCATATTGGAGATATCTGCCAATCCCTGGTTCCCTGGAGCTTTGGCTTTAGTTAGCCATGTAGAGAGTGGGGGTAAAGCCTATAACTGCAATTTGGGAAGCAGATTTGGAGACAAAAACTGCCCCCACCACCACCTGCTTGGAAAGCCTGAACTCATGGAAAGAAATACTCACGATAAAAAGATTAACTAGAAAAAAAATACATATCAAGGGGAACTGAAAGAAATTTGCCTGCCTTGGACCTGGCTTTGGGTGAAAGTAGAAAATAACCACTAACCTAGGTATGCATGGTAAGCAATTCTAATTTCAAACAATAATAATGACTTATAAAAAGAATTAGTCCTTCATGAAGGCTTTTGTACTAGAAACCACCTACTGTGTGACACCCCCCCCCCCCCCCCGAAAAAGCCAAGTGAAGAATTCAGGTTAAAGTGGTTTGGGTTGCCTCCTGGTGGGAGCAAACAAAAACTTTCCCAAAGGAACAGACCTTTAAACAATCCTCAGAGACTCCCCACCGATATGGCTCCAAAGCAACTGAATGCACAGTTTTTCAAAGACAATAATAAAACAATTAAGAAATTAACTTAAAAGTATAAATCAAATGAGTCAGAGATAATAAATAGAAAAAAAAAAAAAGACGGCAGTATCAGACCCAAAAAGATTGACATTTCTGAAAACAATGGCTATAAAACATAATATATTTAGAATAATTAAAGTAAAAAATGAACACACCTAATCTATGATTAAAGAACAAGAAACTATAAAAAATGACAAGACATAATTGGTAAAGAACTAACTATAGCATCTAACAATGAAAAAAAATACAGCAAAATAAAAACTTTAATGGATAGACTAAGCAATAGATTAGACATAATTGAATGAATCTGAAGAAATTACTCAGACTGTAACAAAAAAGATAAAACATTGAAACAATTAACAGACATTGAAGATAGAATGAGAAGGCCTAACATACATCAAACAGCAATCTCAAAAGAAATATTAGAATCAGGGTGCTGCAATATTCAAAGAGAAATTGGATGAAAAATTCCTCATATTTCTGAATTCCAGTCAGAATAAATAAAACAAACTGTACACCTTCATACATGATTGTGAAAATGTAGACGATTTAATAAATAAACAAGAAGATTTGGAAAACAATTGGAGACTACTTGAAAGGAAGTGCAGTAAACTGCTAGAAACCTTCTCCACAACAAAAAAGGAAGCCAGGAGTCAGTATTTCCAAAGGCTAAGAGAAAGTAAGAGAAAATTACCACCAAGCTAACTATGTAGCATGAGCAATTCTATCTTCAAAAATGAAGGAATAGAAAATCATTTTCAAATACAAATTGAAAGACTTTACTACAAATAGTCTCTCCCATAAGGAGTCTTTAAAGAATGTACTACAGGAAGAAAGAAACCATCCAAATGAAAGTCTGACATGCAAAAGCACTAATAAAGAAGACGGTTAACATGTGGGCAAACTAAACAAACACTGACTCCATAAAGCAATAATAATAATATCTAATTGGGAGAAAAACCATTAAACCATGGTTCGAAAAAATAGGGGTCAAGAAGGGTTGGTTTGATTTAAAGAAGCCTATGGCTGTATTGCCTGAGAGGAGGGTGAAAGTATTGATTAATTTTAAACTTATTATGTAGAACATATATGTGAAAGATTCTAGGATAACCACTAAAAGAATGAAGTATTTATTGAAGAAAAAATATTTATTCAAAATAAGGCAAGAAAGAAGAAAAAGAAAAAGCAGAGCAAAGAGAAATCATCAGATTTATCTTTATCATTTGTCGTATAATAACAAAAATTTAGTTTATCAGGAACATATAACAATCTGGACTTGTAAGCATCCAATTAACATAGCTTCAAAATATGTAAAGCAAAAATTTAAAGAATTTTAATAAAAATCGACAAATCTATTATCACAGTGTGGAGTTTAAACTAACTCCTTCAGTAGCTGATTGATAAAGCCGACAAAGATCAGTAATGCTGTAGATGATTTAAACAATACCCAAATTTGAGCCAAGGGACATATATAGAACCCATTCTTTAAAAACATACATGGACAACAGTTTAGTGGTTACCAGAGAGTAAGAAAGGTTAGAGAGGTGGTAGAAAAGCGTAAAGGGGGTCAAATATATAGTGATAGAAGGAGAACTGAGTCTGGGTGGTGAACACATAATGCAATATATAGATGATGTATTATAGAATTGTACACTTTAAATCTATATAATCTACTAAATAATGTCATTCCAATAAATTTAATAAAAAGAAAAAATAAATAAAAACATACATAGAAAATTATGATAACGATGATATAATAAAAAATAAATTTCAAAGAATTAATATCATATAGACCACATTCATAAGCATAAGGTAATTAAGTTAGAAATCAGTAATAAAAAGTAATTTGAAAGAAAAACAAACATTAGAAATTTAAATTTTAAAATACTTCTGTGTATATAACTCATTGAGCACATGGCAATTAGAAAACACTCACAGAAAGATAAAAACGTGAGATATCAAAGCGTGTGGGATACGGAAAATGTTATCTACTTAGGCTTTAAATGTATGTATACTTTACCTAAGAAAGAAGAAAATCTAAAAAGTAATGAGCTAAATAGCCAATTTAAGAAATTAGAAAAATAAAGAGCATAATTGTAAAAATAAGAAAATAATAAATAGGTATTAATGCAAATGAAAATGAAATAAAATTCAGGGGCTAAATAGAGTCAAATTTCTTTAAAAAAAACCAAAACACCTAATTATAAAAGGGAAAATTCAAGTGAGAAAGATCAAGAAGAGTAGTACAAATAAAAATATTAGAAATGTGAAAGGGGAAATACTCTTAGAAGCATTAGGAAAGTAAATACTATGAACAACTTTATGCCAATATAATTTAAGACTGGATAAACAAATTCCTCTAAAAATATAAATGATTAGCCTGACTCAGGATTATCTGGATTTCATATGGTCTCATAGCTTTAATTAAATTGAAATGACACGTTAAATTCTCCCCTGAAAAACAAACAAACAGTTCCAGAAGGTTTAACAAATGAATTTTACCAGAGCATTAACAGATGATTACAATCATACGCAAACTCATGCAGAGACTAGACAAAGAAGGGATGCTCTTCGATTCATTTTATGAGATTAAGTACAATAATGATACTAAAACCAGGGGGGAAAGAACAGTGGGAGACAGAAAGTTTCAGGATAATCTTATTTGTGAACTTAGACACAAAATCCTAAATAAAATATTAGTAAACTCATCTAATAATGTACTGTAAAAGGCAATCTGTCATGTCAAAATTGGGTTAATTAATTTCAGTCATAAAAGGTTGATTCAACATTAAAAATTCTAATCATATAATAGCTTACAATAGAAAAATAAAGTGTGTGCTGATGACTGGCTTACCCCTGTGAGCAACTGAGGTTCAACCCCACTGGAGACCTCTAGAGATTAAGAGAAACACACCTGAGAATAGCCCTACCTGGGGGTAAGAAAGCTGAGATACTGCCTTCCCTCGTTAAAGGAGGGTCCCTTCTGCCCTGCTGTGTGTAGGCTGAGCACAACCCCATGGCCAGAGAAACTCAAGTGCTTGAGGAACAAATCTCTTGTCTGTGTATTCCAAAGTTGTAGGTGACCTCAGGTGGGTCATGGGGTAAGGGTGGATTTCCTACAGCATCTGATATGTAGGCAGGAAACAGCAAATGTAGAGACCCTGAGAACACAGTATATCTGATAGGGTGGATTATCTAAGACCTTGGATTGCAAGGAATTGGTCTTCACTCCCAAAGAAATGGAGGGGTTTGAGTAGGAAAGTAACATATTTGATTTTTAAGTAAGTATTCTGACTACTGGATTGTGGAGAGTGCATAAGAAAACAAGGGTAGAAGCAGGAAGACCAAGTAAGAAGTTCTTATCTAGGCAAGAGGTGATTGTAGCTTGGATCAAGGCATTAGTGATAGACGCAATGAGAAGTGGTCACGTTCTGTATATATTCTGAAGTTAGAATCAATGATTTGCTGATGTGGAACATAAGAGAAAGAAGTCAAGGATGATTCCAAAATTTTTTTATTTGACAACAGGATGGATACAGCTGCCATGAACTGAAGGAAAATGGAGAGAAGCATGTTGAGGGGGAAGATAAGCAGCTTATGTTTGGCATGTCTTGATTGAGGTATCTTTTGGACATTGAAATGAAGATGTTGAGAAGGAAGTTTGACCTTGCACATGTCTAGAGATTATGGAAAGTTGGAGATATGAGAATTGTCAATGCAATGATTACATTCAAAGTCAAAAGACTGATTTTGAGATGACTCAGGGTGCGGCCTACAACACCCAAAAATTCACTGATCAGGGGATTAACAAAGAATGAGCAAAAGAAACTGAGAAGTAGGAGTCAGTGGGACAGGAAGAAAACCAGGAGATGGCTGTGAAGTGGAAACCTAGTTAAAAAAAAAAAAAAAATCTAGAAGTCAGTGATAATGAAAATAATGCATGAAGAAAGGTGAGATTAACTATATAAATACTGCTGATAATTTAAGTAAAGGGAAAACTGAGACTTGACTATTGGGTGTATCAATATTAAAGTCACTGTTAACTCTAGGGCAAAATCCTGAAAGAAGAAGAGAGGAATTGGGTCTAGGAAGGACCAACAAGTCTTTTGAGGAGCGCTGTTGAAAAGAAAAGCAGAGCAATATGGCAGAAGATGAAAGAAGAGTAGTCAAAAAGGTTTCTGAAAATATTATAAAGGAGAGAGAGATGATAGGTTTTTATGCTAATGGGGAGAAAGGGAAAAATAGATGTAGGAGAAAGAGAAGGAGAATTGCTGGAGTGCTGTGATGCCCTAGCACTGGTGAAAAGGAATGGGATCTAGTGTGAAAGTGGAGTGTTTGCCTTTGATAGAACCAATGACAGTTCTGGCAGGAAAACTAAGAGTATGCTACAGTCACTAGTCGGTGGGTAGATGGTAACTTGCAGAAGTTCTCTTCTGAGGGCTGCAAACTTCTTAGTGAAATGTCATCAACTAAGAGTGAGGATGGAGGAGGAGGTGTGGGTTTGAAGAGACAAATATAAAAGACTATAACATGAACAAATTAGGGAAATGTAGTATAATGTCCATGTGGAATCAGGTCTGAGATTTCTCGTCATGAATATAAAATGAGATCAGTCAGCCTGGTTGAAAATAACCCAGGCACATTCAGACAGATGCAAATAGGCAAAAAAGGGATTTAAGCAAGTTTATTACCAAAGTTTTAACCAAAGATTTTTTTCTAAAAGAGTAAGGTGAAGCAAGAGAGAGGCAGAGCTGGGGTGGTATATATGGAAGTGATTTGAAAGTTTGATTATAGAAAGTTTGGTAACTGGTGTTAGAAGGTTTTTAGCCCCTACTATAGTCAAAGGATATTGTAATTGGAAAGTTAGAAGGACTTGCTTGAAGAGGAAAGCTCAGAAGAGATTCTTGAAGGTCAGACAAGGAAGCATTTGTAGTTACTGGCCAGGGACATAACTCTGAGAGTGAGTGGCTGGGAGGAATACAAATTAAAATGCTACATTTTTAAAAGTAATCATCTATGACATCGATGATGTGGGGGATGTTGAAACCACCCAGAAAAAAAAAAAATCACCTGTAGTGTTTAAAAGAGTGGCTCTGGGCCAGAAATTAAATCTTGAAAATGAGGGGGAGTGACCAAGGGATTTCCAACTGACTGCCCCTAGGAGAGGATGCAGACCTGTGGCTCTTTAGGGAGAGAGGAGAATGGTCTAGAAGCAGCAATGGTGGAGAGTGGGGGTGAGGTCACATACCCCACCTCTAAGCCCATTATCTTGATGAACATTGATGAAAAAAAGGCCATCACTTCTGAAGAGTTACAGGGAATGTAGTATCTTCAGGTGAAAACCAGGTCTGGGTGAGGACAGGAGCTTAAACACGTTCAAGTGATAGAGAATGTTGCTGATGATGGATCATGAGTCCCAGAGGACACAGCATCAACGCTCCAGGAGTTAAGAAATGCAAAGTGAAGATAGAATAGGGAATTTGAGAACCCTCATGGGGATTAGAGTAAAAGAGAAAATATACACCCCTGCCCCCCCCCAAAAAAAAATCAAATGTAGCTTTAATTATGAGTTGGCCCATTCTCATTTGGAAACATCTTTAGGAAACTTGGTTATCAGAATTGTAAGGTATTTCTTTTTCTTTTATATTCTGTTTCACATCAGAAGGGACAATTAAGACAATAAATATAGGTAATAAAGAAGAAAATGTTGGCCAACCATAGGGAAGTATGTCCTAACAATGAGATATTCAAAAATGAAACATGCTAACTTATCATTACAAATGTGTGGGGAGAGCCCAAGTGGTTGTCTGTGATGATATCTCTGAGTGTATTTCCCACAAGAAAGAAAGCTGGATAGGATGACTTCTAAAGTCTCTTTCAATTCCAAGTTTTTCAGGATTTGGTTTCCATTAACAAGAAAAATAAATACTTATCATTGTATTCATCATTACCACAATGCTAGAATCTGGTCCAAGCTGAAAGCTATGATCTTGGTAGTCTCCCCCTTTGCAGTCTGGTTCTCACTCTTAGAAATAAAAGCTAGAATAAGATTCCTTAAATGTAATAGAGATAGAACTTGTCAGTCCATATATCCAACACATTTCCTTAGTTTAACTTTCTGTTGCTGAGAGATTTCCATACCTCAACAACAGAATTACCTTGTGTTTTCCTTGGTTTTCTCAGTTTGTATTTACCTCTCCTTCTAAGAGTGAGAAGTCAGATGCCAGGCTCTAAACCAGACTGGCTAGGATTAGGATTGTATGGCAAAGAAGATGTATTTCTGAATCCTCAAAAAGGTGGCTGTCAATGTCAAGATACACACAAAGCTTTCAATTTGAGAGACTAGGGGAGACTCTGCCTCACAGAGAGGGGACACACAGAGAAAGGGACAGGGAAACACAGAACCCCTGGGTGATTCAGGGGCATAACCTGAAATGATGAGCTTCATTCTGATGCCAGAAAATGCTGTCAAGGCCTGTAGAGTCTTTGGAAAATATCAAATTCCAAAATATCTGCCACATTTTACTACTGGTCTTCATTGACTTTTTTTAAGGATCATTTCTTCTCTGTATTTTTCATTGACAAATCAAAATGCCTCCTTTGAAGTTAATTCTTTTTTTTTTGTTAGTTACTCTTCCAAAATAGAAAAAAAACATGTATAAATGAATATCCTTTCATGTTAAGCTTATTTTTAGTCAATTTCCTAATATCCACACTTAAAAACAGAAAAGTGTGAGCTTTAAAAGAAAGTTTACGTTACATTTAGTATTAGGCACAGCATGAAGCTGGCATTGTCTATTTTTCCCCATTTTATATGTGAGAAATAATAGTATTCAAGAGATGAAATGCCTTGCCTACATTCATATCATTGTGTAGAAAATAGCAGATAGCAAAACCCAGGTGTTGGACCCAAATTCCATAATTTTCCTGTGTCATGCTGCCTCTCTATATATGATATTTTTTGTTAAATCTATAAACACCACACAAATATAAAGTATTTGTAGTATCATTATCATTTCTCCTTTATTGCAAGTTCTTTTAATTTAACAGGCTATGAAGATTACAAAAATTTGTGACAGCTGGCCAGTAGTTGGCATGCTGATTAGGACAGGAAAAGGCCTAGCCTCGGTTTTCCACTGACTAAGCATGGGTGGGCATCAGTATTTTCCTCACATTTGAACCTAGGTATGTCTGACTCCAAAATTCATACTCATTCCACTACAACACACTGCCTCACAAAAACATTATCTGGCTACTAGATAATCATGAAGTCTGTGCTTCTAAAAGTTTGGCCTCTGGACCAGCATTACCTGGGAACTTGTTAGAAATGAAAATTCTTGAGCCCCATCCCAGACCTACTGGATCAGAAACTCTGGGAGTGAGGCCTGAAAATCAGTGTTTAATAAGCCATTCAGGTGATTCTGGTTATGTGTGACATATGCTCAAGTTTGAGAATTAGAGTCTAGAGAAAAGACTGGGCAAACATGTTTTATCTACAATACCTAATTACCTCAACGGCAACAGGCCTTCTCCAAGGCACGTTGTATTGAAGCTGTCAAACATTAACAACAAAGAAAGAATCCTCAAGGCAGCCAGGGAAATGAAGACGGCAACCTACAAGGAAAGCCCATTGGATTATCATCAGATTTCAGCAGAAACTCTACAAGCCAGGAGGGAGTGGAATCAAATATTCAAACTAGTGACAGAGAGAAATTATGAGCCAACAATAATATATCCAGCGAAGATATCCTTTAGATATGAAGGAGGAATAAAGACCTTTCCAGACATACAGAAGCTGAGGCAATTTTATAACACACAACCTGTACTACAAGAAATACTGAAGGAGGGTATTAGACCAGCATGAATAGGGATAATTTGTGACAACCAAAACGTAACATAGGGGAGAGTAAAGGCCTGAACCAGAAAATGGGAATGGAGAAAGTAAGCATGCTGAAGAAAATGGAATGCTCTGAATATGAAACTTTCTTTTCCATAAACTTAAGGGTAACCACTCAAAAACAAATTAAGAACTGAAATATATAATGCAATAAAAGAAGAAACAGAAGGGAAAATCATAGAATACCACCACACTGAAATAATAGACAACAACAAAACAACAAAGAAACAATGGAGACACAGTCTAACTGGAAAACCAAAGATAGAGTGATAGGAAATCCTCACATATCAATAATCATTCTAAATGTAAATGAACTGAACTCACCAATAAAAAGATATGATGTAGATACGATGCATCAAAAAACTAAACCCAACTATATGCTGCCTCCAAGAGACACAGCTCAGCTACAAAATCAAACATAGACTTAAAGTGAAAGGATGGAAATTGACACTCCAAGCTAAGGGTATACAGAGAAAATCAGGTGTCGCCATGCTGATATCAGATGAAACAGACTTCAGGATAAAAAAGGTAACAAGAGAAAGATGGACATTTCATAATGATAAAGGGGACTATACAACAAGAAGACATAAGAGTGGTTAATATTTATGCTCCTAATCAGGGAGCACCGAAATATGCCAAGCAACCACTAACAGAACTAAAGGGAGAAATTGACCAAAACACAATTATATTAGAGGACCTAAATACATCATTGATAGCTATGGGTATCATAGCTATCATCCAAACAGAAAAAAAAAAAAAAAAAAAAAAAAAAAAAAAAAAAAAAAAAACAACTAAAGAAATATCAGCCCTAAATGACACATTAGATGAAATGGACATAATTGACATTTATAGAGCACTTCATCCTAGAACATATGACTATACATTCTTTTCTAGTGTACATGGAACATTCTCAAGGATAGACCATATACTGAGACATAAACTTAGCCTCAGCAAGTTTGACAAGATTGAAATCATCCCTAGCATATCTCTGACCATAAGGCTTTGAAATTGGATATCAATTGCAGAAGAAAGGGAAAAAACACAAATATGTGGAGATCAAACAACACGCTTTTAAAGAAAGACCGGGTCAAAGAAGAAATAAGAGGACAGATAATCACCAAGTCTGTGCTTCTAAAAGTATGGCCTCTGGACCAGCATTACCTGGCAACTCACTGAATGGGAGAAGATATTTGCCAATGATATATCTCATAAAGGATTATTATCCAAAATTTATAAAAAAAACTCACTCAACTCAACTCCAAAAAAAACAAACAACCCAATTAAAAAACGAACAGAGGACATGAAGAGACATTTTTTTTTCTAAAAAGGACATACAGATGGCAAACAGACATATGGAAAAATGCTCAATCTCATTAATCATTAGATAAATGCAAATAAAAACCACAATGAGATACCACCTAACCCAGTCAAAATGGCTATCATCAATAAACCAACAAACAAGTGCTGGCGAGGATGTGGAGAAAAGGGAACCCATGTGCACTGCTGGTGGGATTGCAGATTGGTGCAGCCACTATGAAAAACAGTATGAAGGTATCTCAAAAAATTGAAAGTGGAAACAACTTATGACCCAGCAATTCCACTCCTAGGTATCTATGGGAGAAATCCAAAACTCTAAATCTCTAAATTTATGCACCCTTATGTTTATTGCAGCTCAATACACAATACACAATAGCCAAGGCATGGAAACAACCAAAATGCCCATCAGTAGACGACTGGATTAAGAAACTGGGGTACATTTATACAATGGAGTATTACATAGCCATAAAGAAGAAAGGAATTCTACCATTTGTAACAATATGGATGGACCTAGAGAACATTATGTTAAGTGAAATAAGTCAGATAGAGAAAGACAAATACCATATGATCTCACTTATATGTGGAATCTAGAGAAAAGAATAAATGAATGAACTAATCAGAAACAGTCTCAGAGACAGAGGAAAAACTGAGGGTTGCTAGATTGGAGCGGGGAGATAAGAGGGAAAGTGAGGGGATTAGAAAGCACAATCAGTAACCACAAGATTGCCACGGGGAAATGAAACTCAATTTGGGGAAGGAAATCAAGAATGCTGCAAAGATTTTGTAGGGTAGTGTCGTGCGGAGTGTCAGGCGGGGTCTCTGGTCCCGCTCCCCACACAAGAACGCAGGACATGGCTAGGCCAAAAAGGAACACCCACGGAGCCATAAGTAGGGAAGTCATACCACTATGGTCTCGCTTGGTTTACACAACGTGCGACCTGCTGTCCGCTTTGCTGCCAACCGACCGACTCTCCTCCACTCTCCTCCACTCTCCTTCAGTCTCCTCCTCTCTCCTCCTCTCTCCTCAACTTCCCTCCATAGCCGCAGCAGTTATATTAGTGGCCAATGAATGGCTCAATGGCTACAGCTGACGGCCAACCAGCCACAGCTGATGGCCATTTACTACCTGAGCCAGCACCCCTCCACATGAGGCCGAGAGCCTGGAAACTGCTTTCTGGGGCTCTGTCCCCACACTCCACCCCTACAGGTTCTCGCCTCATAATCTACGCGACAAGAGTCTTCCACGAGGGTCCCTGTGCCATATTAGTCTATTGACACCTACGGACGAAAAGAAACGGTAGTTTTAGGAACCAACAGTGGCAAATCCCTTTCATCTGGGAGGATTCACGCCAGCTTTTTGTCCTGGGAAAGGAGGGTTGCTGCCACTGGCACCTTTCCCGGTTTGTGGTACCAAACCTTTATGGCAGTGCTTGGGGTCCCTTGTATAGTTTCAACATGTAACAGAACAGGGGACCCCATAATAGGCCATAGTGAGAGCACATAGTCTCCCCGCAAAATCATCCCAGTATCGGGACCTTCGTATACTACAGTCACTTGTGGTGGCCACTCAGCCACCACCCCTGGCGTCACTTGTAAATCATGAGTCAAACCGGCCCCCCATGGGGCTATCAGGCCCAACCATCGACAGTGGGGGCTTTTGACCTGCCAGGGCCAAGTCCATTGCTGCCGTTTTTCTGCTTTCAAGCATGTGGGTGCTGGCAAAATGTTTCTATTCCTGTCGTAGCCTGGCTTTAACAGAGTCTCACTGGTGGTAACTTGTAATTGAATGGGAGCGGCCGTTTGATGTAGCAGAGCTTTTACTGGTGTGGGCCCTCCCTTCCGTGGTCTCTCATTCAGGACTCTCAGGACATCCCATAAACGCGAGGCCCAGTCACGCATTGTGGGAGGATGTTTTGACACCCGGAGACCTTGCTTCAAAAGGCCGTTATAGCGTTCAATCATGTCAGCTGTTTGTGGGTTATACGGAGCATGAAACAACCATTGCACGTCCATCCTGGCAGCCCAGCGCTGTACTTTTTGTCCCGTAAAATGGGTACCCCTGTCACTTTCAATGACTTGGGGGCGCCCATAGAGGGCGCACAGCCGTGTAAGAGCGACCACTGTATGCCGCTGATCCGCAGCTGGACACGGCCAAGCAAACATCAATCCCGTAGTAGTGTCCACTGCTGTAAATGCATATATTGCATTGCGGGCCTTAGGCAGGGGTCCAATGTAATCCACTTGCCAGCGAGTGAGGGGCACCCTCCCTCGCGTAATCTGTTGTGTCTCCCAGGGGAGCCTCCGCCTTTGGGGGTTGTCCTGGGCACAGACGGCACAGTCATAACAGGCATCTGCTATCTCCTGCCATTTTAAAGGCAGACCCAGCGTCTGCTCACCTGTCACATGGTTCGGCTTCCAGCGTGCTGCAATTTCCTATGCAGCCAATGAGCCACATCAGTGGCAGGAGCCCGTTCTAACCATCGGACCCGTGCTAGGGCATCTGCTTCATCATTACCTGGGGACACTACGGGGGAGTGACCTGTGACATGTATTAGGGTCACCTCTTTTCTCTGCCCTAGGTCCCAAAGGTCCTGTCACATGGCTTGACCCCACAGTGGACGGTGTCCTACCAACCAGTTTTGGTGTTTCCACGTAGGGAGCCACAGCGTTAGGCCCCGGAACACTGTCCAGCTGTCAGTACAAATAACTAGGTGCCCGGGCTCGTGGCTGATTACCATCCACACAGCCCGTAGCTCAGCCCACTGGCTACTCTGGCCCACCCCAGTATCAAACCAAATGGTGTCTGTTTTGGGCTGCACACCAATAGCCGTCCAAACAGCTGCAGCCCCTCGGCTAGAACCATCAGTAAACCAGGCATCCTCAGGTACTGGGGACTGTCCTTCTTTATAGGGCGAGGGCTCCAAGTCCTCCCCTCTAGGCAGAGCGCTTGACTCAGCCTGGGCTACAAGCTCCACAGGCCCCAGGACCTGTTGTAGCTCTGTCCTCAAAGGGCTTGAACTAAGGGTGCTACGTTGCTCCAAGTAGGCACCCCACTTGGCGAGGGTGGTGGTCTGTGCCACCCCTGTTTTGGGTCCCTGGGTCCACGTACGGACCCACCCCTGGACAGGATAGGTTGTTCGAACCAACACCCGTGCCGTTCCTGTGATGGCTTCTGTGGCCACTAGGGCTGCGTACACAGCAGCCAGCTGTTTCTCTATTAGTGAGTAGCGGACCTCTGCTCCTTTCCATAATTGGGACCAAAATTCCACTGGCAACCGGAGACGCTCCTGCCGTTGTCAGAGGCCCCATCCGTACCCCTCTTGGGTTACGTGAACATCAAGTTCAAATGGGCGGCCGGGGTCCACTACTTGCAGAGCCTGTGTCTGTTGCACTGCCCGTTTTGTGGCAACGAAGGCTTGCTCTACAGCCTCTGTCCAATCCCATGAGGCCCCCTTTTTTATCATATTGTACAAGGGCCTTGCCATTTGTGTTAAATGGGGTACAAATGCCCGCCAATATCCTAGCAGACCCAAATATGTCTGTAATTGGGAGACCTTGGTCGGCCGGGGAAAGGCTTGTATCTTATCAATGATTGTCTCAGGTATAACCTTTGTCTTACCCGACCACACAACACCCAAAAACTTGACGGATAAGCCAGGGCCTTGGACCTTTTTCTCATTTACCACCCAGCCGCGTGACTTCAGGTGGCAGAGAAGAGAGGGAGCTGCTTGCTCTAAATCAGAAAGAGAATCTGATGTTAACAGAATATCATCGACATAATGAAACAAGGCCACAGAGGATGGGCGATTTCACTGTGCCAAATCCTGGGCCACGAGCCCGTGGCAGATAGTGGGGCTGTGCAAGTATCCTTGCGGAAGGACTTGAAAAGTCCACTGCCGCCCATCCCAAGTAAAAGCAAACTGCTCTTGACACTCGGGTGCAATGTCAATGGAGAAAAAAGCATTGGCCAAGTCCACTACATAGTGATATGTCCCCAGGCGGACAGTCAGACGATCCATTAAATCATGTATCGAAGGCACTGCAGCGTGCAAGGGTGGTGTCACCTTATTTAACTCCCTATAGTCCACAGTCATTCGCCAGGTCCCATCTAGCTTCTTGACAGGCCATACTGGGGAGTTAAAGGGACTGTGCGTTGGCCTCACAATATGTGCCTTCTCCAGTTTCAATATTGTACGACCAATCTCCTCCTGCCCTCCTGGCAGGCAGTACTGTCGCACTGTAATCACGCGCCGGGGCTGTGGCAACACTTGAGGAGGGTGGTGAGCATGCACGCGTGTCACCGCTTTCACCACCCGGATCCGGAGACAGAACTCTCCTACCGTCGTCTGTAAGCTGAGGCCATGTAGCACGTCCACCCCTAGAATATACTCCGGAACGGGGGAGACATAAACCTTGTAGGTACGAGGGGGAAGCCTTTCTATACCCAGTGGTAAGGAAACAGCTTTTACAGTCACAGTCTTTTTCCCATAGCCATCAATGCAGATTGTTGGTCCAGGGAACAGTTCTGGGTTCCCATAAACAAGACTGTAGTCTGTACCAGTGTCAACTAGGGCCAAAACCCTCTGTACATTAGAAGGGGACCAATGTATGGATAGTTCCACATGGGGCCTCCGGTCCCTGCTCGTCCCCTCTGACCGGGTACCTTGGCCCCACCTCTAATCAAGCTGAAAGGAGTTGTCCTCAAGCGGCTGCATGAAGTCCTGGAGGGACACGGGTCGCGCTTGCCCAGACGTCTCCTTTATGTTTCTCCGGAATTGTTGTTCCGGACGCAACTGTTTCCAAAGTTCCAGCAGGAATGTATTGGGTTTTCCATCTATTTTCTCCCGATCGACCCCTGCTGCCACAAGATCTTGCCACATCTGTGCGCGTGTTACTCTCTGAGGTCCACGACCTCGCCCCTTTATGTTTGGTTTGGGCTTCCAGGTCTCAACTGTGCGAACCTCCTGTCTTAATCTCCTTCGCCTCCGGCTTTCAACATCCCCTAGGGTGGCCATGGCAGTTGTAACTTCATGGATCCGTCGCCCTACATAAGGTGTAAAAATAGCAACCAAGGACCCAAAAGCACTCGCAGGTGCAGTATCTAAAACCAGATCTCTCATGCTGGCTGTAAAAAGCTCGTCATCCGGCCCCTGCATGTTAATGTTAAAAATAGCATGTCTCATACCCATTTCACGGATGATTTGCGTAAGTTTCGTATATGACTGTCATTGACTCACAGTGTCTGGCAGCTCGCCAGCCTGTCCCCATACTGTGCGTACCGCAGCAGTGAGCCACTCTATTAGAGAATGGTTGCCCTGGTCGTGGGCCAACCTATGGCAGTTCTGTAACCTTTGTCGCAGGGACGGATGCAGTGTCACAAAGGCTAGCTTTTCCATCTCGCCCGGGGAGCAGAGAATGCTGTCTGCTCCCTCATCCCATAAACGTAATAGCCAAGCCGAGACTGGCTCTCCAGGGCTCTGTCTGTACCGCCTCCCCAGCTCCTGTAACTCAGTGGGAGTGTAAGGGTTGCAGGTTGTGAACTCAGTCACAGCTGGGTTGCCTGCAGCAACACCCCCGGGCCCCAAAGGTTGCTCACGTTTTACTCTTTGCTTCAAGATTGGCCGGGCTTGGGGGTTGGGAGCTACATTGTCTCCACTGGCTTCCTCTGCCTCTGCCTCAGAGTCTCCACTGTGGGGCCCCGCTTTCAACAAGCGGACCCGAGCTTCCAGCGCTTCCAACCGGGACACCTGGTCCGGCACCTGGGCCATTTCATTAAGCGCATTTTCCGTATTGAGACTCAAGGCCGTGAGGAACAGCCAGCCCACACGGCCAGCTGTAGCCTTCTCCTCCTCTGGCAACCGCTCAGCCAGAGCATTCAGGGCCCTCTCCACGCTGGCCGGAGAGCCATCCACGTCCTCCCACCCCTCCTTGGGGGTCCAACTCCTGAGAACCGTGGCCACCGGACACCACACACTGTGTGGGGGCCACCTGTCCTCCTGCCCAGAGTCAGACTCCATTCCTACCTGGTCGGAATCTTGCTCACCGTGACATGTGTCTGAGTGGGTGGAGGCCTCCTTATAAGATGTCCACAACCATTGGATCCTAAGGCCGCAGCAGATCATCAAAATTAAGGCAACGCCTTCCATGGCCAAGAAGGTGGTGTGCCAGCTGGAGGTTTGAGTCTCCCAGGTGGACCACACCTCTCGTTTCCGGTGTCGCTCCTCACGGGACTCCTGAAGCTGGGCTCTCAGACGCACAAACCGCTCCACCATGCTTTGGTAGGTTTTGGCCTGTACCACACGCTGCTTACGAAACTGAGCTTTTATACGTGTAAACTGCTCCAGTACATTCCGGAGAGTTTCGGCCGACACCATACCCTGCTCGCTGCGCCATTTGTCATGCAGGGGATCCTGCCGACTACGCCATGTGTCACGCAGGAGTGTCAGGCGGGGTCTCTGGTCCCGCTCCCCACACAAGAACACAGGACATGGCTAGGCCAAAAAGAAACACCCACGGAGCCATAGGTAGGAAAGTCATACCACTATGGTCTCGCTGGGTTTACACAACGTGCGACCTGCTGTCCGCTTTGCTGCCAACCGACCGACTCTCCTCCACTCTCCTCCACTCTCCTTCAGTCTCCTCCTCTCTCCTCCTCTCTCCTCCACTCTCCTTCAGTCTCCTCCTCTCTCCTCCTCTCTCCTCAACTTCCCTCCATAGCCGCAACAGTTATATTAGTGGCCAATGGCTCAATGGCTACAGCTGACGGCCAACCAGCCACAGCTGATGGCCATTTACTACCTAAGCCAACACCCCTCCACATAAGGCCGAGAGCCTGAAAACTGCTTTCTGGGGCTCTGTCCCCACAGGTATCCTATGGACACTTGTCTTATTAGGGAGACCACTTCAGGTATGATGTAAATGCCTAATCACTGCACTGTATACCTGAAGCTGAAGCTGAACAATAATGAGTATCAACTATGATATATATATATATATATATATATATATATATATAGTTTTGGGTTTTTTTTAATAAGAAGTGGAGTACAGCATTAGGAATAGAGACAGTGGTAATGTAATGGCTGTATGCAATGTCAGAGGGGTAGTAGATGGGGGAGGGGGTTTATCACTTTGTGAGGGATATAAATGATAATTGTCTAACTATTACATTGTTTTGCACACCTGAAACTAATATGTATGAATTAAGAATAGAATTACCATATGACCCAGCAATCCCTATCCTAGGTATCTACCCAAAAAATCCGAAAACATTTATCCATAAAGATATGTGTGCTCCAAAGTTCGTTGCAGCTTTATTTACGGTGGTCAAGACATGGAAACAACCAAAATGTCTTCGACAGATGAATGGATAAAGAAGTTGTGGTATATATACACAATGGAATATTATTTAGTGGTAAGAAAAGATGAAATAGTACCATTTGTGACAACATGGATGGATCTTGAGATTGTAATAGTAAGCGAAATCAGTCAGACAGAAAAAGCAGAGAACCATATGATTTCACTGATATGTGGTACATAAACCTGAAAACAACAAATGAACAAGACAAATGAATGAAGGAACAATAACTCATTGGCATAGACAATAGTTTAGTGGTTACCAGAGGGTAAGGGGCGAGGAGGGTGGTAGATGAGGGTAAATGGTGTCAAATTTATGGTGATGGAAAGAGAACTGACTCTGGGTGGTGAACACACAATGTGAGATAGAGATAACGTATTACAGAATTGCACACCTGAAATCTATGTGACTTTGCTAACAATTGTCACCCCAATAAATTTTAATTTAAAAAAAAAAGGAAATCTTAATGTGTCATCAAGCTGAATAAGATTAAATGAAGTTGTCATAAGGATTTTAAAAGTAAGCTTTAATATCAATAGTGTTCTTACATAAAATTAGACCTTAATTTTCTTTCATCTGCTAAAAATGACAAAGTATTATTGGACTATTAATCTGCTCTTAATAAGAGATTATGGAGACGTCATCAAAATGGCAGAGTGAGGTGAGCCTCTGTAAATCTCCCCTGGAATTTACAACAAATTCAATAACTATAACTCCACAAAGGACTCCCTGCACAGCAGACAGTCAAGACGAACAGGCCCACTACTGAATTCACCTAAAGGAGGGCAAATTGCACGAGCAGGGGAAGAGGGAATGGAATTGTGTGGCGATGGAGACGCGCTGCCAGAGGACACAGACCTAGCTCAGCGCTCCAAGCTCCCTGCATCCCGGAACTACCGCAGCTGCGGGAAAGGGAAGAACTCCGATAGCTAGGGCTCTGTATATGCCCACAGGGCTGAGGGGACAGCATATAACATGGCTGAACCACCGCTCATAGCAGAGACCTCAAAACAAAGACTGAGGGAAGAAGGCTGTAAACCGTGGTTTAAGCCCTCACTGCTCAGCAGAGAATGGAAGCCTTAGGCAATGAGACTAGCTGCCACCCCCCCGACCCTCCCAGAGCTCGCCCAGACCCCACCTGCCCAGTGCTAGAAGCGGAACAGTAGCAGTGTCACATCCAAAGAACAGAATATTTGCAGTTCTGAGAACCGTGGTCTGTAACACAGATTCGCAGCCCAACTAGTTCCGGCAAAGGGGAGGGAGCTGTGGTAGCAGGTCTGGCTATGGTGGTGGTCGCTGCCATTGCTCTGGGCCAGCTCTCACAACCCACGGCGCCTCTGTTCCCCCTATCTGGGCAGATCCTTGCAGGAGTAAACAGAACTGCTGAAACACAGGGGCTCTGCATCTGGGGCAGGAAGAGCTTTCGAACTTCAAAAGCTCTCCGCATCCCCACACTGACACTGTGTCCGGTGACCATCGCAAACTGTTAACAGAGGACAATCCTATCTCCCAGAGAATACCCCCATTGTCTAAGAAGCTGGAATAATGCAGAGAAAACATAGCATTACAGTGCGAGAGAAAAAAAAAGGCTGTAGTCAGAGAGAAAATAAAACATTCTACCAACAAGTACTGTAAAACGAAAGAAAGACCTCTTCCTATCAACCTGTTGCAAAACCCACTCCTGTAGATGTCTAGGAAGAGAAATAACAAGTCATTAATTGCCATGAATAACCAAGGCAACAAGACAGGTCAGAAAGAAAGTGAAAAGTCTCCAGAAAATGAACTTAAAGATATGGAAATATGTGACTTAAATGACAGAGAATTCAAGATTGCACTTCTGAAAAAACTCAATGAGATGCAAGAAAACACAGAAAGACAGTTTAATGAACTCAGAAACACAATCAAAGAACAACATGAACATTTTACCAAAGAGATTGAAATTTTAAAAAGAACCAAATAGAATTTCTGGAGATTAAGAACTCAATAGAAGAAATTAAGAATGAAATAGGCAGTTAAGGTAGTAGAGTTGACCAGATGGAGGAAAAAATCAGTGACATCGAAGATAGAAACCTGGAAACGACAAGGATGGAAGAATAAAGAGAACTTTCAGACTTAAAAGAACTTAAAAGAAATGAAAGAACTCTATAAGAACTTTCTGACTCCATCAGAAAGAGCAATATAAGAATAATGGGCATATCAGAAGGAGAAGAAAGAGAGAAGGGAACAGAAATTATATTCAAACAAATAGTTGATGAGAACTTCTCAAACTTGTGGAAAGAACTGGATCCTCGAATCCAAGAAGCAAATAGAACACCTAATTACCTCAATCACAACAAGCTTTCTCCAAGGCACATTGTATTGAAGTTGTCAAAAATCAACAACAAAGAAAGAATCCTCAAGGCAGCCAGGGAAAAGAAGACGGTAACCTACAAAGGAAAGCCCATTAGATTATCATCAGATTTCTCAGCAGATATTCTACAAGCCAGGAGGGAGTGGAACCAAATATTCAAACTATTGAAAGAGAGAAATTATGAGCCAAGAATAATATATCCAGCAAAGATAGCCTTTAGATATGGAAGAGGAATACAGACCTTTCCAGACGTACAGAAGCTGAGGGAATTTTCTAATACATGACCTGAACTACAAGAAATACTAAAGGAGGCTACTCGACGACCATCAACAGGGACAATTTGTGGCATCCAAAACATAAAAAGGGGGAGAGTAAAAGCTTGAACTGGAATATGGGAATGGAGAAAGTAAATCTGCTGAAGAAAACTGAATACTCTAAATATCAAATTGTCTTTTACATAAACTTAAGGGTAACCACTCAAAAAAAATCCAGAACTGAAATATATACAGTAATAAAAGAAGAAACAAAGGGAAACATCATAGAATACCACCACACAGAAATAATAGACAACAATAGAAAGGCAAAGAAACAATGGAGACACAGTCTTACCAGAAAACTAATGATAGAATGACAGGATATCCTCACATATCAATAATCACCCTAAATGTAAATGGACTGAACTCACCAATAAAAAGGCAAAGAGTAGCCGATTGGAACAAAAAAAGTAAACCCAACCATATGTTGTCTCCAAGAGACATATCTCAGCTACAAGGACAAGCATAGACTCAAAGTGAAAGGGTGGAAATTGACACACCAAGCAGATGGTATCCAGAGACAATCAGGTGTATCCATAATGATATCAGATGAAACAGACTTCAGGGTGAAAAAGGTAACAAGAGACAAAGATGGACATGTCATAATGGTAAAGGGGACTATTAAACAGAAAGACATAACAGTCATCAATATTTATGTCCCCAATCAGGGAGCACCGAAATATACCAACCAACTACTAACAGAACTAAAGGGGGAAATCGACCAAAACACAGTTATACTAGGGGACCTAAGTACATCATTGACAGCTATGGATAGATCATCCAAACAGAAAATAAATAATGAAATAGCAGGCCTAAGTGACACATTAGATGAAATGGACATAATTGACATTTATATAGCACTTCATCCTAAAACATCAGACTATACACTCTTTTCTAGTGTACATGGAACATTCTAAAGGATAGACCATGGATTGGGACATAAAATCAGCCTAAGCAAATTTTAGAAGATTGAAATCATACCAAGCATGTTCTCTGATCACAAGGCTTTGAAATTGGATATCAACTGCAAAAAGAAAGCAGAAAAAAACAACAAATACATGGAGATTAAAAAACATACTTTTAAAGAACGACTGGGTCAAAGAATATATCAGAGGAGAGATAAAAAGATACATAAAAAAATGAGAATGAAAATACATCCTACCAAAATTTTTGGGATGCAGCGAAAGCAGTTTTAAGAGGGAAATTTATATCACTACAGACCTATCTCAAGAAACAAGAATAATCCCAAAAAAATAACCTCATGTTATAATTTAAAGAACTAGAAAAAGAAGAACAAATGAAACCCAAGGTCAGCAGAAGAAAGGAAATAATAAAAATCAGAGCAGAACTAAATGAAATAGAGAACAAAAAGACAATAGAAAAAATTAATGTGACGAAGAGCTGGTTCTTTGAACAGATTAACAACATTGACAAACTCTTGGCTAGACTCACTAAGATAAAAAGAGAGAAGGCACTAATTAACAAAATCAGAAATGAAAAAGGGGAAGTTATCACAGATGTCACAGAAATACAAAGGATCATTCAAGAATACTATGAAGGACTATATGCCACCAAATTCAATAACCAAGAAGAAATGGACAAGTTCTTAGAAACATATATGCTTCCTAGGCTGAACCATGAGAATTGGAAAATCTAAGCAGACCCATCACCAGTAACAAAATTGAATCAGTCATCCAAAAGCTTCCCGAAAGCAAAGGTCCGGGACCAGATGGTTTCATTATTGAATTCTACCAAACCTTCAAAGAGGATTTAATACCAATCCTGCTCAAACTCTTCCAAAAAATTGAAGAAGAGACAGTACTCCCCAACTCATTTTATGAGGACAACATTACCCTGATACCAAAACCTGGTAAGGACAACACAAAAAAAGAAAACTACAGACCAATATCTCTGATGAATACAGATGCAAAAATCCTAAGCAAAATTCTAGCATATCAACTGTAACAATGCATTAAAAAGATTATTCATCACGACCAAGTGGGGTTCATCCTTGGGGCACAAGGATGGTTCAACATACGGAAATCCATCAATGTGATACATCACATAAACAAAATAAAGGACAAAAATCATATGATTATATCAATTGATGCAGAAAAAGCATTTGACAAGATACAACATCCATCTATGATTAAAACACTTAATAAAATAGGTATAGAAGGAAAATACCTTAACATAATAAAGGCCATATATAACAAACCCTCAGCTAATCTCATAATTAACGGTGAAAAACTGAAGCACTTTGCTCTACATTCAGGAACACAACAGGGCTGTCCTCTATCACCTCTACTTTTCAACATAGTGTTGTAAGTCCTTCCCAGAGCAATCAGGCAAGAGAAAGAAAAGGTATCCAAATTGGGAATGAAGAAGTTAAATTGTCACTCTTTGCAGGTTACATAATGCTATATATAAAAAACCCTAAAGACTCCACCAAAAAGCAATTAGAAACAATCAACGAATACAGTAAAGTTGCAGGCTACAAAATCAACGTACAAACGTCCATTGCATTCGTATATACTAACAATGAAATCTCAGAAAAAGAAATAAAAAAAAAAACACAATTCCTTTTGCAATTGCAACAAAAAGAATAAAATACCTAGGAATAAACTTAACCAAGGATGTGAAAGACCTATATGCTGAAAACTATAAGACATTTTTAAAAGAAGTTGAAGAAGACACAAAGAAATGGAAAGAGATTCCTTGCTCATGGATTGGAAAAATCAACATAGTTAAAATGGCATATTACCCAAAGCAATATACAGATTTAATGGAATCCCCATCAAAATCCTAATGGCATCTTTTAAAGAAATAGAACAAAAAATCATCAGATTTGTTTGGAACCACAAAAGACCCTAAATAGCCAAAGCAATCTTAAGAAAAAGAACAATGCTGGAGGTATCACACTCCCTGACTTTAGCTTGTACTACAGGGCAACAATAATCAAAACAGCAAGGTATTGGCAGAAAAACAGACACATAGACCAATGGAATAGAATTGAGAACCCAGAAATAAAACCACATATATGGACACATATTTTTTGACAAAGAAGCAAAAAACATAAAATGTAGAAAAGACAGCCTCTTCAATAAATGGTGAAACTGGCAGAATTGGAAAGTCACGTGCAAAAGAATGAAACTGACTGCTATCTGTCACCATGTACCAAAATTAATTCAAAATGGATCAAAGACTTATGCATAAGACCTGACACAATAAACTGCATAGAAGAAAACATAGGTACTATACTTATGGACCTTGGGTTCAAAGAGTATTTTATGAATTTGTCTCCAAAGGCAATGGAAGTAAAAGCTAAAATAAACGAATGGGACTATATTAAACTTAAAAGCTTCTGCACAGCAAAAGACACCATCGACAAAATAAAGAGGCAACCAACTGAATGGGAGAAGATTTTTGCAAACAGTGCCTCCGATAAGGGGCTGATATCCAAAATATACAAGGAACTCATGAAACTCAACAACAAAAAAACAAACAACCCAATTGAAAAATGGGCAGAGGACCTGAAGAGACATTTCTCCAAAGAGGACATACAAATGGCAAATAGACATATGAAAAAATGCTCAACATCACTAATCATCAGAGAAATGCAAACAAAAACCACAATGAGATATCACCTCACCCCAGTCAGAATGACTATCATCAACAAGACAAATAATAACAAGTGTTGAAAAGGCTGTGGAGAAAAAGGAACCCTCATACACTGTTGCTGGGAATGCAGACTGGTGCAGCCACTATGGAAGGCAGTGTGGAGGTTCCTCAAAAAATTACGAATAGAATTACCATATGACCCAGCAATTCCTCTCCTGGGTATCTACCCCAAAAATCTGAAAACATTTATCCATAAAGACACGTGTGCTCCAATGTTCAGTGCAGCTTTGTTTACGGTGGCCAAGACATGGAAACAACCAAAATGTCCTTCGATAGATGAATGGATAAAGAAGTTGTATATATACACAATGGAATACTATTTGGCAGTGAGAAAAGATGATATAGGAACATTTGTGACAACATGGATGGCTCTTGAGAGTATAATGCTAAGCGAATAAGTCAGACAGAAAAAGCAGAGAACCATATGATTTCACTGATATGTGGTATATAAACTAAAAACAACAACAGAACAAGGCAAACAAATGAGAAACAAAACCTCATAGACGCAGACAATAGTTTATTGGAAGTGGTAAATTTTGTCTATATATAGTCAAATTTAATTAGGATGTCACAGGACTCAGAAGGCCTGCCACTCAGCCACCTAAGTGTTATTACGTCTTTCTCAAGGAATAATCAGTGTTCAGGGTGGGGTGTTCACAAGGGTGAAATAATAGGTTATTATCTATCCTCTCTAAAATCCACTCTCCCACCCTCTGCTATTGTAGCCATTCACCAGCTTCTTTTTCAGTCTTATAGTAATGTGAAATGTTGGCATTTACATGGTAGCTACTCTGTATTAGATTCTTTCCACAAATTTTGCCTTTTAACCCTTGTTAGAGATGGGTGTGTTTATCTCCTTTTTTACAGAATGGGGTATAAAGGCCTAAGATCATGGAGTTAGTAAAAGATGGAACCAGGATTGAAACACAGGTTTTAAGGCAGCGTCTTAAGGTGTGTCACTGCTGATGTTACACCTAGAACAGCGCTGGTGGTTTCAAGTTCCTCCTTAAGTGGGACCATCTATTTCCCTGCAACTCTGATCCCACTCTACCTTTTGCCTGGCTCAGCACTAACAACCACAAATCTACTCCCTCTTCCAGATAACCACCTTTGTATTATGGACAAAGAGCTAATTAGAGTCTCCCACCTGAGAATTCTTTTCTCCAGGATAAGCATCCTGAACTCCTCAGTTGATTGGGCTTTTGACAGAATTTGGAGACCTCTCATTTTTTGTGCACACACTAATTATTCCCTCAAAAGGAAACACAACACTTGATATCTTCTCTGATGTAAAAAATGCTTAACGAATAAAAACTTGAGATTATGGAATGATTATTTGTTATAAATAAATAATAATCTTAAATTATCTTTAAAATATCAAGAATAGAAAAGCAACAAAAAGTTGATAACTACTTGACCCACTTGATATTGGAAAGAAGGTTAATCTGCTAAGCTTCTTAAATATGTTAATTTGCTAATACAGAATTTGTGTAAAAGGCGGGGATAGTTAGTCTTATTCCTCAGTGTGTCCCAGGACAAACCATGAGGTGTGGAAGACTCTTCCGTATCCTCTGTATCTAGTTATCTACCTGCGATCCACAGACTCCAGCTCAAGGAAGTGTTTTCTCACCTGCCCCCGACCACCACTACCCCTATCGAATCCTGACCAACCAGGCTAATTCAAGTTTTCCTAATACAGGATTTCATGGCATCCTGGACTTTTTCTCCCTAACACTTCTTTATAACCACCCTATTTGTACTCTCTACTATGTTGTTCTGATTCTAGGACTTTGTGCTGAATATTCCCTCGAGGACACACTGTATTGTGGCTGAATATTGGTATCTGACCAGCACCAGTTTGGACAGCATCTCTGCCCTGAAGCTTTAAGAGTGTCACCCCTAACTCACCCCTGATGGTTTCATCATAGTATCAATCACTGCCTATTTAGAGTCTCCTTTCCTGCCACAATATAAGCTTTAGAAGAACAGAAATACCATCAGCCTTGCCCACTGCCCCGTCCCCAGTGCTGGGCACCCGTAGGTGTCACAAAAGATTTGCTAAATAAACTGCAAATTTTTTGGCTGATGACTTTTTCCTCAGTAGGCAGATTATACATGCCCTGCCTCTGAGCTGTCTCAGTAGTGTATTCCCACAGTGCCGGGCAACACCTGGTACATCATACAAGCTCAATTAGTTTGTTGAAATACTGAATGATTGTTATGGCTTATTACTCTTGTTGTTTCCTATGGAAAAGCAAAACTAATCTACTACTATCTTCAGCTTAACCATTTATCAAAAAATTTAAGACTATTGAAAATTAAGTTGAATATTAAAGTGATTTTAAGTCTTTCTGTTTTGAAGTGTTGTTTTAATAGTATAGTTATGGATACTTTATGTTAATTATAGTCCAGATAGATTCATCGACTTTTAAAGATCTGCAACTGCTCATTTTTGTTCCAAATATATTCTTACGTTTTCATCTTTTTATTTGCACATGATCTTTATTGTATTGCATCTCCTTTTTATTTCTCACTTTTCAGTTTCATTAATAGGCATGTTCTCCATTCTTTCACACAGTATTCACACAATGGCTGAAAATATACATAAACCTGACTATCATTTACTGAAAATATCTAAAATAGATATTATCTCTTCTCTCAGAAAAAATATTTAACTTGCAAAATTTAGAATTATGCTCACTGGTACCACTTTTAGCACTCCACGCATTAATCTGAAAAAAAATGTTTATTTTTGCAATTGCTTAAGAAGTACCTATTTGTATACTTTAATAGAGCAGTGTTACAAATAGAAATGCACTGATGTAAGATGTGCCGGTGTTTGGAAGCCAGATGGTACTAACTACATCATATGACAGTGCTAAGACAAATAGGACTGGTTACATTTTGTGAATGTATGTGTATCAATGGAAGAAGTTCATAAAATATCTTCAAGTAGATGTGATGACCCTAGAAGAAATTATCCACCTAATGCCTTAAACAGCCTCAGGTGTGTGTCTCTCAAACAGAATCTTCTCACTCTGGACTATAACATGATAGTAACATAAAATGAATAAGCTACCAACATACTGTTCTTTAGGGAAAAGTCTTGGCTCAACATTCCCTTCAGTGATCACTGGGAATACTGAGAAAGGCATTTAACTCCAATGTGTGTCTATTGAGTTTAATTGTTTTTTTTTTTTTTATTCAGACTTACAATTGAGTGTTTTTAAATGACAGGGCTCATCTACAAAACCCTTTTCCATAACAAACAAACAGAAAGCCTTGGTTTTGTAATATCAAGATACAAACACTTAGAAATTAGGTTGTCAATCAACTCTGTCTCCTCCCTTCAAATAAAGGAAGAAAATCTCAGATATAGGATCTGTGTATAATGAAATTATTCTGGCCTCTTTCCTATGAATCGTTTGGCACACAGAACTTGTCATATTAAATATTGTACTCTGATAGCTTCAACAATATTTGTAGGAGGTTGGAAGTTAATAAATCATAAGAATTATGTGTGTTCCCTTTGGACCTTGAATTCTATGTGTGTACAAGGTATGATAAAAAACTATAGAGAATGTTTAAATAAAAGAATTATTACAGTAAAAGACACATTGCCATTAATTCCCCTCAAACTATTCCTCCTCTCTTTAAAGACACTTAACCCATTATTCTTGCCACTTTCTGAAGCAGTTCTGGACGTCCTCTTTCATGAGTGTCTTTAGTTGTGCTGTCATGGCTGCCTTGATGTCCTGAATTGATTCAAAATGTTTACCTTTCATGGTCATTTTGACTTTTGGGAAAAGCCACAAGTCACACAGTGCCAGATCCAGTGAGTAAGGTGAATGAGGACACACCTTAATGTTTCTATTTGACAGAAATTGCTATACCAGAAGTGATGTGTGACAGGGAGCATTGCCATGATGGAGGATGAAACCATTTGCCCATTTCTCAGGCTGTTTTCTATGTGCATCATTTCTTAAACAGTCTAATAAGCCCTTATAATATTCATAGTTCACTGTAGTGTCCCTGGGTACAAACTCAGCTTGCACAATTCCATCAAGGTCAAACAACACAATTAACATCACCTTTATGTTAGATCTTGATTGACACGCTGTTTTCACATGAGGAGAACTGGGTGATTTCCATTGAGAACTCCGAACCATGATCTCAGGATCATAACCATAGACCCAAGTTTCTACATGATGACATGTCTTAGGAAGCTGGAATCTGAAGCAACAGGATCACACAACTCCAATGAAATTGACAAACACTGTTGCTTTTGTTCCACAGTCAAAATTCATGGAACAAATTTCGCACTCACTCGCCTCATGTTCAAATCTGTTGTTAAAATGCTCTGAACGGAGGCATAAGAGATGTCCAGAGCATCAGAAATTTCCCTGATAGTCAATCTCCTGTTTGATAAAATCATTTCCCTTACTTTTTCAAAATTCTCTTGGGTTTTTGATGTTGAAGGACATCCCGATCTCTCCTCGTCTTCAATCAATTCACAACCATTCCGAAATCACTCGAACCAATTGTAAACTGTCACATACATACATACATAATTAAATTTGTTTTTTTTCCTGTTAATCTGTCATATCAATTGAATTATTAGACGAGCCAAAGAACATAGAGGGGGAGAAGGGAAAACTTTTCTGCTCCTACATTCTGCAGATCCTGACTGTGTAGTACAGAAAGACTCCCTGACCCAGCTGCATGGACAAGAGCTGACCGTGATGACCATCTGAAAAGCAAGGGCGATGTAATACACATAATAGTGCCACTGTGATAAATAACTTGTAGGACATATTTAGTGTTAGCTACGGTATGTTCTTTCCCATTTTCTTAGTGTTAACACATCCTTCTTTTACACCATGCTCAAAGACAAAAGTAAAAGACGAGTGCTTTTGGCTCAGTGTTTCCATACATTGGGTTAGTAGCCAATGTAACATCTGTCACAACACTTTGCCTTCTCATTTCTTGCATCCAGAATGTGATTCTTGTTGAATTCTTTATTTAAATTTTTTTGCTATGTTTGCTTCCTTTATTTTATCTATTTTGTCTTTGAAATTTTATTAAACTGGTTGGAGACTTAGTTTGTTCATTGATAAGTGGGAATAATGCGTTTCTTGTATGGTTATTGCATGGATTAAATAATATATTACTTATAAATAACATATTATTTTTAAACTATAATGCACCACACAAATGTTAATAATATTTTGAGTAAGAGTCAATCATTTCTTGTCATTGAATGGAATCTGAAGCCTTACCTTAAAGTGAAGAAAGATTATTTCCTTTAAGTTCAAATTCAAATGACACTAAAAGCTGACCTGGGATTTTGAACAGTGGCCATAGACTGGTTTTCCATGTGCATTTGCCCATGGTGGCTATCCTCACTGTGACTGCTCACAGGTTTATAACTGAGTGTCCGGTGAGTCTTGGTCATAGCTGATCTATTTCAATTAATTTGTATGCAATGTGGATAGGGGCTCCAGCCCTATTAGGGCTTCCCTTGTTCCTCAAAGAGGCACTGGAGGAGGACATTTTCAAACTATAAGTGTGATACTCTTTAAACAAATTTGCTGTAAATAAAATGGGAAGTAACATTGGCCCCCCTGAGATCCTTCATTTGCGTCTGACCCTGAATCAGAAAAGAACTGAAAAATGGACTGGTTAAACTCCCTGAAACAAATGATGCTTGAGTGGTTTCATGCATAATAACTGCCTTTGATGTAAATGGGGCCATCCATCAACAGCCACCTACGCAGTCAAATCTCTCTATTTCTACAAGGCCTCTCATGCAGGGCCCAAAGTCCACCAAGGAACTTGCTGCTTCCGCCAGCCCCAGGTACCGGGAAACAAGCTAGAGCTTGTTGAAACAAGGGACCCTGTCTTCAGAGAAGATTCCAAAGATTGGAAGGAAGTTCTGCTAGGCAGGGATCTGGCATACATTCCTTCCTATCAATATTATTAAGGAGTTTTGAATTTTACCTTTCATGGGCTTACCTAACTCTGCTCACACAAAAGTAAAAGGGGTGCTCTTTTTACGGAACCTGTGAATGGCTAGTGTGTTTAAACACCGCCCTCAAAAGTAAAACTGAAAGAAAATGCCTTCAGCCTCAGATCTTTCTGCGCATTGAGTCAGCAGCCAACATAAGATCTGTCTTAACACTTTACCTTCTCATTTCTTTTATCCAGTACATGATTCTTGACAGAGCAGAGCCCCCACCTATAGACTAAATCTCTGGACTCAAATCTCCTGTGTAGAGAAAACGTATTGCTCAGAGTTACCATACACAGCTCACTGTCTGCTCACATATATTAACAAGTTGCTATATGCGATTGCACTTTATTTCTTTTAAAACAAATATTTGCTTTTATGCTTGCAGTTTGTATGATGAACTTAGAACGTAAATAAAAGGAGATGGATAGGAGTCATTTTCAGACAAGATTTACCTCGAAGGAGCTCACAAAGCAGCAATTCATTTCATCACCTCTAGCCTGACAAACCACTGACACTAAAATCAAAGGCATGTGCTAATCATCACACATGTAACCACTTTTTTCTTTTTTTCACATTTGTATGCTAATTACGAGAAGCAAAAATAGACTTAGATTGGGAATCAAAGATTGGTTGTATGCAGGTAATAGAGTATTTGAATGCTTTATTTAAAGATTAGAAAAGGCTCTTGAACCAGTCTTTATTATTGAACTAAGACTATCTATCCTTTTTGACACTTTTTAAATTAAGTTCTTCCTCTAATTTATGTTTTTGTCAGCTTTCTTCCCTTACCTGGTTTTAAACTGACTTTTCCCACCTCTCTCTCTAAATAATAAACTACTCCAGAACAGAGAAAAATTTTAATGACCCTAGAAATTCAGATTAATAAAATGGATCATTTGTATACAGCCACAGAATTATGAATCCTTCTGAAATATCTGCAGAAATTTTGCCTGATACAAAATTTCATTTGCTCTCTCCTTGACAACTCTCTGACTTACACTTTTTAAAAATAGAATAGTTATGACACCTCTTTAGTAAGGTCAAACTCTGAAAAGTAAAGGGGTTTGGGGACAATTTTGAGGCTCAAGTGAAAAAGCTTTTATTTTTTTTTTCTTTTCAATTAAGGAAGACAACAATGTTTTAGCATATCAAAGAGAAAATAGTTTGTGGAAGCTGAGCTTGTACTTCCAGTTTCTGCCTGCCTCCTCACTGAATGCTCAACCTGCTTCCCAGTATGTTTTGCATCCCACCTGACTTATGCAGAGTTTGAGAGAGGTTGGGACAAACAGAAGAAGGGAGAAGCTGCATGGTGATGAGTGGTAGCAGTTAGATAATCTACTATGATGTCTTGTTGGAAAAAAACTGGGACAACGTAATTTCCCCAACTTGACATAACCTCTGCCTGGAAAATATAAGCCAAACTTAACATGCAAATTCTTTGCTGCTTGGCATAATTTTGTTTTAACATTTTATGTATAGGAAAAAAAAATAGTGCAATGCTAGGGGAAAGTAGAAATTCAAATTGCTTAGCATCAATAAAGAATTAGTGATCAAAGTTATTTTAAAAATGACAATAGGTTGTTGGTAACATATTTCCCCCAAAAAGTTATTTGATTTCCCAACAGATATCTGCCATTGAAGTCTGGTTGATTTCCACTAATGGCATGCTTCTGCTTTTCCCTCATTATGTACACTGTTTCTTCTGCCAAAAATGCTTTTACCCCTTCTCTCAGTAATATACCTCCAGCGAGGTATATTACCATCCTTCCAAGTGCAGTCCTAAGGCCTCTGCAAGAACTTCAAATACCACCCGTCTCTCACCACCAACACTACTTGTTGGAGGGGCCAAAAGCACAATGAATACAGAACATGCTGACCAGAGCCAGCCAGCCTGTATTTGAATACTGACTCTGCAAGTATTAGCTGTGTGGCCTCTCCACACCTCAGTTTCCCCCATCTCTAGAATTCAGCAATAATAGGTCTGCCTTTCCAAGTTGTTGTGTGCATTAGAATAAAGTCTATCACATAATAAGCACTATAATAATATGTGTTAAATAAGTTAAATTCAATCCATATGATCCAATTTAAAAGAATTAAGTCAGACAAGTATTTATTGCCTAACCACGAGAAATCACTAGATGGTACAGATAAATATCCCATGTCTGAAGAAAAATTGCAGTCTAGTATAGGATCCAAGACAAGTGTGCAAATAAGTATTACATAAAATAGAATGAATATTAGAATTTTTCCAGTGATAAATTCTAAAAGAAAATATCAATAATGTAAAACTAAAATTTAAAGAAAGATGAAGTTGCAATTAACTAAGGAAACGCTAAAAGCTTAACACGAAATGGCATTTAATATGATTTCTTTTACCATTACTAAAATTTTAATGAGATAATGATATATGAGTCAGAGAGATAAATGGAACTGAACGGGGTTACCCATGAACAGACCTCAATTCAAGTAGTTTGTGTACAATAAAGAAAGCCTCACCTTGACTCTGTAAGTATCACCCTCACCCCCAATTGAGAATGGTGCCAGACAGCATAGGAACCAAGACTGCAAACTTTGGGTGTGGAGTCCATTGGCCTGGGTTCAGATCATGGCTATCCCACTTCCTAGCTCTATCATTGTAGACTAGATACTTAAAGCTTCTCAGCTCCTGTTCCTTGTCTGTATGATACGATGCTAACAACGGTATTGTCTCAGTGGTTGATGCAAGCATTGAATTAAGCAGTGTAAACAAAACAATTAGCTCTTGCTCAACAAGCACACATAAATGGCACAATTATATTTTTGTTTTTTTACAATTAAAATATATTACTAATAAATGGTATTTCCTATAATCATAACAAAAACAATTCCACACAGGGTAAAAATTTAATTTAGAACTGAAAGCTTGTCTAGAAAAAAAAAAGTTTGCTCTAGGATGTCTAGGGTTCTAAGCATAAAATCAATGGAAGGAATTATAAGCAATAACAAAAAAATAGGTCTGATTTCCTAATATTTAAAAATGTTAAAGGTATTTGGATCAAAATATAATATCATAAATTGTAAAAGCTACTAATAAAGTGAGAATTACTTATAACATACTTGTAATATATAAACAACTCATAGTTTAAATATACATATGAGTTATGATCAAAAGATAGGGTGAATATTTAAATAAAAAATGTATTACAGTAAAAGACACATTGCCATCTATCCCCCTCAAAATACGCCCCCTTGCTTCTAACACACTTATCTCATCATTCTTACCACTTTCTGAAGCAGTTCTGGAAGTCCTCTTTCATGAGTGTCTAGTTGCGCTGTCAGAACTGCCTTGATGTCCTGAATCAATTCAAAATGTTTACCTTTACCGGTCATTTTGACTTTGGGGAAAAGCCAGAAGTCACACAGTGCAGATCTGGTGAATAAGGTGGATGAGGACACACTGTAATGTTTTTATTTGACAGAAAGTGCCATACCAGAAGCAATGTGTGATCTGGAGCATTGTCATGATGGAGGATGAAGTAAAGACAGTCATGAAAGAGGACTTCCAGAACTTCTTCAGAAACTGGCAAGAATAATGAGATAATTGTGTTCAAAGTGAGAGGGAATATTTTGAGGGGGGTCAATGGCAATGTGTCTTTTACTGTAATAAATTTTTTTTTTTTTATTTAAATGCTCAGCATATCTTTGATCACACCATGTATATACATACCATATGTTGCCATATATAATGTGCACCCACGTTTTTGGCCCAAACATTCAGGGGGAAAAAAATCCTTCATTTTAATTTTTTAATTCAAATTTTTATTTGTTTACATTTAAGTACTTTTTTATTATAAAGGAATTTTAGCATATAAATGAATTTAACATATTATGGTACAAGAAATTTTATGTAACAAATAATTACAAAACACAAGAACAGATACAAGGTATAAGAAATTTTATGTACCGGTAACAAATTTATGGTATTTACACATCATACCTAGAAGGCCAAGAACTCTTCATTGTTGCAAGTTTGTCATAAGTTCAACAAAACCAATTATGATATTCCAGTGTATTATTTTGCATATGGATATCGTTATTGATTTCTAGAGTTATATTTTAACTCATAAGCATAAATAAAAGAATTAAAAACATTTATATAGATACAGAATTAGTACTACCCATGTATAATATGCATCGTTATTTTTCCCTCACAAATTTGGGCAAAATAGTGCGCATTGTACATGGAAAAATACGGTGTGTGTGTGTGTGTGTGTATACACACACACACACACACACACACATTTATGTGTATATATGTATGTTCTAAACTCAACAGTAAAATGGCAAAGAATAGAAAATGACAAGTCACATACAGAGAAAGGTAAATGGGTACTTTTCTAAAATGCCTGCTATACGTGCCCAGGCAAAGATCTGATCATTACAAACCATGAATAAATGATTTCTCCCTGAGATAATGAAAGCTGTACATGGAAGTTACCTAAGATTGGGGTTTCCCTTCGGAAATTAATTTACAACAATATAAAAAAAAATTAGCCGTTTTCCCAAAATGATGATTGTGTTATCTTCTATAATCTTATTCTTATGTCCTCTGTACTCAGAGGCAAAGAATAGAAAATGACAAGTCACCAATAGGAGTAAATTGAGACCCTGATTCATGGTCCACCACTAGGGCATCATCAGAGCCATCCACTCACCCTGCCTTCATTTATAAGAGGATCCTCTGAGGCATTGTAGGGCATGAAAATGCTACACTTCATTTTTGCATAAATTTCACTATCTAGAACAGTCACTAGACCAAAATTAACACCAGAAAGGCTGGAAAAAAATTATCTGTGTGCCCAAGAATAGGAAATGGAATTGGTAAGCGTCTAGCTGGTCTCAGGTACATTATGGGACATTCAAATGATGGAATATTAAGTAGAATTATGAAGTGATATTTCTGAAGAATATTCAATGACATGGAAAAAGCCTTATTTTATAATAGTGATACAAAAACAGTGGATCATATAATCAGCATATATCTAAGTAATAAGTACAAATAGATAAGACTAAAAGTCATATAGTGAAATAATGATTGATAAATTATGATTACTTTACATTAATTTTTCTAATGTTCTCTCTTTTCCTGTGTGCAACAACATGCAATACACTTATTTAAAATATTTTTAAAAGAGTGAGAAAATTTCCTTTTAAGATGGAAATATGAGACTAGCATTCAAATCCTCCTATTCATTTCTGGAAAGCAGAACTGCATGGAGCCACCAAATGATATGAAATTATACCTACAAATTTACCAATACCTTTACACATATTCCTTTTTTGCATCTCATACTTCCCATTACAGATATTGTTTCTACCTGAAATTGATAATTGATAATTGTCTTATTTCTTCTCAAGATTGAAATATTGGTTTGCTGTTTTCTGTTTGCTTGTTTTTTTTTTTTGTTTGTTTGTTTTGTTTTTTCTCAGCATGCAAGATATGACTCTCTTCAGGATTCCATTGTTACTGCTAGAAATTCAGCTATCAGTTTAATGTGCATTTTTTTGGGTAAGTACTCTCTGTTTTCTAACTGGTCATTCTTTTTGGTGTTCTGAAGTTTTATTACTGTGTGTAGAATTCTTTGTATTTTACTTGGCTTTGGAATTGTTGGGTTTTCTGGATTAAGAATTTGGCACCTTTCAATAACTGAGTAGAATTCCTAGCCAGTATAGTGTGGAATTTTGCCTCACCCTCACACTATTTTTTCCCTCTGGGACTCTGAAATACATGTATGTATGTTAAGTGCAATAATGAGGACATGATTCTTTGTTATATTGTTATAAACACTACAGTATACTTGAACATTCATGAAAAGTACCAAAAGAAACACTAAGCATTAATCTCAAGAATATAGAAAAAATGTGAAATCACATATATGTGTATGTACGTATATGTAAATATACGTGAATCAAGATATATATGTATAGATATATATGTATATCACAGAAATGGCGGCATGAGGTGAGCCTCTTGAAATCTCTTCTGGAACTTACAACAAATTGCACAGCTATAATTCCACAAAGGACTCCCTGTGCAGCAGACAGGCAAGACTAACAGACTTGCAGTTGAAATCATGTAAAGGTGGGCAAATTGGGCTAGAGGGAGAGAAGGGAAGGGGAAAGTGTGGAGACGCAGGCCACAGGGGCACAGGAGCAGACCTAGCTTGGAGATCTGAGCTCCCTGCTTTCCAGAGCTACAGCAGTGGTGAGAGAGGGAAAAGTTCAGACTGCTAGTGCTCCCCTTATGACCCACAGTCCTGTCTGAGAGATTAGCATATAATAGAGCTGAACCCAATGCTCACTGAGGAGACCTCAGAGCAAAGACTGAGGGAAGAAGGATGAAAATGGTGTCTTCAACCCTCTCTGCCAAGCAGAGGACAAAACATAGGCACAGGGCCTAGCCACCCTTTTCCCCACCCTCCCAGAGCTCGACCCACAACCACCTACCCAGAGCTAAAAGCAGATTGGTAGCAGTGTCAGATCAAAAGAACAGAATATTTGTAGTTCTGAGAACTGTGTCCCCGCAGCTATGGACCCAAGGCACAACTAGTTCCGGAGAAGGGGAGGTAGATGACTGGCTGTGCTAGTGGATGCTGCCATTGATCAGAGCCACCTCTGGCAAACTACCCAGAGCCTGCCCCCACCTATGTGGGCAGATCCCTGTAGGGGTAAACAGAGCTGCTAAAACACACAGGTCCTGAATCTGGTGCAGGAAGAGCTTTGGAACTTCAGAAGGTCTCTATATTTCCCCATGGAGGCAGTGCTCTGAGACCCAGGCGACATAACAGAGTAGAAGGCCACCTTCCAGGAAACTGAACCCATTGTATGAGAAGCCAGAACAGTGCAGAGAAAATATAACACCATAGTGTGAGAGAGAATAAAAGGCTGCAGAGGGAGAGAAAATAAAACATTCCACCAATACCTACTGGAAAGCAAAAGAAAGACCTCTTCCTATCAACCTGTTGCAGATGCCCTCCTGTAGATGCCTAGGAAGAGAAATAAGAATTCATTAATTGCCATGAATAACCAAGGTAACAAGACAGCTCAGAAAGAAAATGAAAAGCCTCCATAAAATGAACTTAAGACTTGGAAATATGTGACATAAATGACAGACAAGTCAAGATTGCAGCTCTGAAAAAACTCAACAAAATTCAAGAAAACACAGACAGGCAGTTTAATGAACTCAGAAACACAATCAAAGAACAAAATGAACATTTTACCAAAGAGACTGAAATTTTTAAAAAGAATCAAATAGAATGTCTGGAGATTAAGAACTCAATAAAAGAAATGAAGAATGAAATAGCCAGCTTGGGTGATAGAGCTGACCATATGGAGGAAAGAATCAGTGACATCGAAGATAGAAATCTGGAAATGACACAAATGGAAGAAAGAGAGACTTGAGAATTAAAAAAAATGAAAGAACTCTATAAGAACTTTCTGACTCCATCAGAAGAGCAACATAAAAACAATGGGCATAGCAGAAGGAAACAGAGAGAGAAGGGAACAGAGAGTATATTCAAACAAATAGTCCATGAGAACTTTCCAAACTTGTGGAAAGAACTGGATCCCCGAATCCAAGAGGCAAATAGAACACCTAACTACCTAAATCCCAAAAGGCGCCCAAGGCACATTGTATTGAAGCTGTTGAAAATTAACGACAAAGAAAGAATCCTCAAGGTAACGAGGGGAAAGAAAATGGTAATCTACAAATGAAAGCCCATTAGATTATCATCAGATTTTTCAGCAGATACTCTGCAAGCCAAGCGGGAATGGAATCAAATAGCCAAACAATTGAAAGAGAGATTATAAGCCAAGAATAATATATCCAGCAAAGATATCCTTTACATATGAAAAAGGAATAAAGATGTTACCAGACATACAGAAGCTGAAGGAATTTTCTAACACAGGACCTGCACTACAAGAAATACTGATGGAGGATATTTGACCTGAAACAAAAAAGCAAAGAATAGAAAACCATGAGCAGTATTACAGACAGACAGAAGCAGGAAATGGCAACCCCAAATAGGACACAATACACTTAAACATAACATACAGGGTAAAGAAGAAGAAAAACAACACTTAAGAAAACAAAAAAAGAGGAAAAAGACAACATCTACTGTGGTGCAGAAATCAACACATAGCATAAAGAGGGATAATTTGTGACAACAAAAACATAAAAGGGGAGAGAGTAAGGTCTGAACCAGCATAAGGGAATGGAGAAAGGAAGCATTGTGAGGAAAATGGAATATTCTAAATATGAAACTTTTTTTACATAAACTTAATGGTAACCACTCAAAAAAAATTCAGAACTGAAATATTTAATGTAATAAAAGAAGAAACAGAAAGAAAAATCATAGAATACCACCACACTGACATAATAGACAGCAACAAAAAGGCAAAGAAACAATGGATACACCGTCCAACCAGAAAACCAAAAATAGAATGATAGGAAATCCTAATATATCAATAATCACTCTAAATATAAATGGACTTAACTCACCAATAAATAGTTACAGAGTAGCAGAGATTGGATCAAAGAAACTAAACCCAACCATCTGCGGCCTCCTAGAGACACATCTCAGCTACAAGAACAATCAAAGTGAAAGGGTGGAAATTGACATTCCAATCAAATAGCATTAGGAGAAAAGCAGGTGTTGTCATATTGATTCAGATGAAACAGAGTTCAGGATAAAAAAGGTAACAACAGACAAAGATGGGCATTTTATAATGATAAAGGGGACTATTCAACAAAAAGACATAAGAGTCATCAATACGTATGCCCCCAATCAGGGAGCACCAAAATATACCAAGCAACTACTAACAGAACTAAATGGGGAAATTGACCAAAACACAGTTATATTAGGGGCCTAAGTATTATGCACCATTCACAGCTATGGATAGATCATCCAAACAGAAAATAAATAAAGAAATATCAGCCCTAAGTCACACATTAGATGAAATGGACGTAATTGACATTTATAGAGCACTTCCTCCTATAATGTCAGACTATACGTTCTTTTCTAGTGTATGTGGAACATTCTCAAGGATAGACCATATATTGGAACATAAACCTAGCCTCAGCAAATTTAAAAAGACTGAAATCATCCCAAGTATATTCTCTGATCACAAGGCTTTGAAATTGGATATCAACTGCAAAAGAAAGCAGGGAAAACCACAAATATGTGGAGATTAAACAACACACTTTTAAAGAATGACTGAGCCAAAGAAGAAATAAGATGAGAGATCAAAAGATACATAGAAACAAATGAGAATAAAAATGCACCCCATCAAAATTTTGGGGATGTAGCGAGAACAGTTTTAAGAGGCAAATTTATATCATTACAGGCCTATCTCAAAAAAGAAGAAAAATCCTAGATAAATAACCTCATGTTACGCCTTAAAGAACTTGAAAAATAACAAATGAAACCCAAAGTCAGCAGAAAAAAGGAAATAATAAAAATCAGAACAGAACTAGATGAAATAGAGAACAAGAAGACAATAGAAAAAATTAATGCGACAAAGACTGGTTCTTTGAAATGATTAATAAAATTGACAAACCCTTGGCTAGACTCACTGAGATAAAATGAGAAAAGACACAAATAAACAAAATCAGAAATGAAAGAGGGAAAGTTACTACCTATAACAACGAAATACACAGGACCATCCAAGAATATTATGAAGGACTATATACCACCAAATTCAATAACTTAGAAGAAATGGACAAGTTCTTAGAAATATATAGCCTTTCTAGGCTGAATCACGATGAATTGCAAAATCTAAATAGACCAATCACCAGTAACGAAATTGAATCAGTCATCCAAAACCTTCCCAAAAGCAAAAGTCTGGGACTAGATGGCTTCACTAGTGAATTCTGCCAAACATTGAAAGAGGATCTAATACCTGTCCCACTCAAACTCTGCCAAAAAAAATTGAAGAAGAGACAATACTCCCTAACTCATTTTATGAAGCCAACATTACCCTGATAACAAAACCTCGTAAGGATCACACAAAAAAAGAAAATTACAGACCAATATCTCTGATGAATACGGATGCAAAAATCTTAAACAAAATTCTAGAGCAAGTCAAATGCAACAATGCATTAAAAAGATTATACATCATGACCAACATGACCAAGTGGGGTTCATCCCAGGGGCACAAGGATGGTTCAATATATGCAAATTGACAATGTGGTACACCACATAAGCAAAATAAAAGGAAAAATCACAAGATTATATCAATAGATGGAGAAAAATCTGCTTATGGTTGAAACAATTAATAAAATGGGTGTAGAAGGAAAATAACTTAACATACTAAAAGCCATATATGACAAACACTCAGCTAATGTCATAATTAGTGGTGAAAAGCTGAAGCCCTTTGTTCTACGTTCAGCAACCTAACAGGGCTATCTCTGTCACCACTGCTATTAAACATAGTATTGGAAGTCTTAGCCAGAGCAATCAGGCAATAGAAAGAAAGGCATCCGAATTGGGAATGAAGACATTAAATTGTCACTCTTTGCAGATGCCATTATGTTGTATACAGAAAACGCTAAAGACTCCACCAAAAAGCTATCAGAAACAATAAACGAATACAGTAAATGTGCCAGCTGCAAAATCAACATAGAAAAGTCCATTGCATTCCTATATGCTAACAATGAAATCACAGAAAAAGAAAAAAAAAATCCTTTTGGAATTGCAACAACAAACATAAATAAAATACCTAGGAATAAACTTAACCGAGGATGTGAAACACCTATACATTAAAAACTATAGGAGGTTTTTAAAAGAAATTGAAGAAGACACAAAGAAATGGAAAGATATCAATTGTTCATGGATTGGAAGAATCAACATAGTTAAAATGGCCATTTACACAAAGCAATATACAGATTTAATGCAATCCCCATCAAATCCCAAAAGATTTTTACAGAAATTGAACAAATAAATCATCAGATTTGTATGGAACCACAAAAGATCCTGAATAGCCAAAGCCATCCTAATAAAAAAAGAACAATGCTGGAGGCATCACACTCCCTGACTTCAGCCTTTACTATAGAGCAACAATAAACAAAACAGTATGGCCTTGGCAGAAGAACAGGAACACAGACCAATGGAATAGAACTGAGAACCCAGAAATAAATCCACATAAATATGGACAGATAATTCTTGACAAAGAAGCAAAAAGCATACAATCAAGAAAAGACAGCTTCTTCAATAAATGGAGCTGGGAGAATTGGAAAGCCACATGCAAAAGAATGAAAGTAGACTGCTATCTGTCACTGTGTACCAAAAATTAACTCAAAATAGATCAAAGACCTAAACATAAGACCTGAAACAATAAACTGCATGGAAGAAAACATAGGTACTAAACTTACGAACCTTAGGTTCAAAGAGCATTTCATAAATTTAACCTCAAAAGCAAGGGAAGTGAAAGCTTAAATAAATGAATGGGACTATATCAAACTAAGAAGCTCTGCACAGCCAAAGAAACCATGGACAAAATAAAGAGGCAATCAACCAAATGGGAGAAAATTTTTGCAAACAACGCCTCCTATAAGGGGCTAATATCCAAAATATCTAATTATATATATCTCATATTTTCAAGCCTCTCTTTTCTATATTAAAATATATTAAACCTAGTTATTTTATATTCTAAATCTGATAATTATATTATCTGACACATATTCAGTCCAAGCTTTGCTTTATTATTCCTGTGATTTCTTTTGGAGATTTAAAAATGTGAGTCCATGTGTCTTGTGGAAATTTTGCAGACCTACCTGAAATAGCATCGCTTCCAAGAAGGTTTTTATTTGTTTTTCTGCCAATCACCTGAAACCATTATCAACCTATGACAACTTTATATTAAGTTCTCAATTTCAGCTTTTCCACTAGGCTACAAGTGGATGTGAAAGCCAACTCTGGTTTACAAATGGAAGTTTATTTTTCTCCCACAGGGCCTTGTTCAAGTCATGCTGTTCTAATCTGTGTTCACCCTTCCTGAGTATATAGTCCCTAGCTCTGGAGAGCCAGGATAGAGTCCTTCTCTCGTGCCTGTTAGGAGTGACAACAGAAGCTCTGCATCACAATTTGTTGGCAGATAACTCTCTTAGGGATAAAGTTGCTTTGACACTTTTTGATCAATCCTTCGAGGTCCCTGATTTTAAATTGTTTTCAGCCTCCTGTTGATTCCTTCTGTTTATCTAGCTCAGTGTTATATTTCAAAACATAGTCCAGCTTTTTTGGTTTTTAAAATGGTTTCCATTGAGTGGGTATGAAAGTTAGTTTTCCATGAGGCTGCCAAACGGAGAAGTGCTTTTCTCTATTTGTAATCTCTTAAGTATCAGGCATTGTAATGCGGTTATGGTTGTTTGTTATTAATACATTCTTATACAGATTGTTGTATTCTTGAACATTCATGAAAAATAATAAGAGAAAAACCAAGCATTAAACTCAAGAAGACAGAAAAAAAATAATATTAATAAAAGTAGATAGAAGAGATGACTCAATTCTTAAAATGTTAAGTCATTTAGAGAACAAAGAATTAAGCATAAATATGATTAACAAATTTAAGTGGGTTTTTTTTGGTTTGTTTTTTTGCTCAAATCTGTGAAATAGACTAGGGGTTGGAAAACTAGGGCTTGCAGGCCAAATCCTGCCTGCCACCTGTTTTTGTATGACACTCAAGTTTAAATGTTTTTTATATTTTTAAATAGTTAGGTGATAAATAAAGAATAATATCTCATGACACACAAAAATCATATAAAATGCAAATTTCATTGTCCATAATAAAAGTCTATTGGCACCCAGCCACACTCATTCATTTGTGTCCTTTCTCTGGCTACTTTCGTGCTACAAGAGCAGAGTTGAATAGTTGCTGCGATAGAGGCCTTATGGCCCACAAAAACCAATATATTTACTCCCTGCCCTTTATAAAGAAATGTGCTGATCTCTGAAATAAACACACCTCTGGTATAATTGCCAGAAAAAGAGATATGAGAGAGAAAGAGAAAGAAAAAGAAATACGCAACAGCACACATTAAAAAAAAAAACAGACACAAATACCGAAGATATTTAAATACTGTAGCTTTCTTTGAAAGTCAATTTGAAAATATCAATTAAACAAATTATTTTCTAGGAAAGCGCACATTATTAAAATGTTATTTCTTTCATTATTTTTAAATAATTTCAGACTTACATTACTAAAGTGTTATCAGGGAGAGGTAGAATGTCTGAATACAGTGGAATAAATGTTTAAAGTTGTCATAGAGATATAATACTCTCTTCCCTTCAAAATGGCCATATTTGTTGATGTTTTACAAGCAGATTACCGCAAATCAAATAATTTCTAATTTATTTAACTCTTTTGAGGCATAGATTAGAAAGAAAATCTTTCAATGTGCTATAACACTGATACCAAAATATGAAGAAGACAGCATGATAAATAACAGAAAATTCCTGAAAAATAATCAAATTAATATAATCATATAGTTAAAGAAAGATAAGATTTTAAAACAATCAGTGTTTTTTTCTAAAAATGTGAGAATGTTTTAATATTAAGATATTTATTAACGTGTTTGGTTATATTACTAAGTCATGGGGAAAACGTCAAACTCTCATCTTAACATATGCCAAAAATGCACTTGATAAAATTCAAAATTCATTGTTGACAAAACCTAAGCTAAACAAGAATGGATATTTATTCCTAATGTGATATAAGAAAATCAATTTCAAACCAACTGCCAATATTCACACAAAGTTAAAACACTAGAAACATTTATTAAATAAGAAAAAATATACTGGGGGTGTCAAAAAAATGTATATGATTGGACACTTTGGTCCACGTTGCTCAAGCAGTAGTTTGCCATAATCAGAAGAATCTAGACACCAATGATAACCACTTTGAGTACCTCTTGTAATTGCAGAAGTCAAACATGACTTGTATTCATCTTTTGTTATTGGTATATATTGAGTATTACAATTTTAATACAGTTTTCCTTTCTTAAAATATGCGTGTTTTTGGCACCCTCTGTATTAACTTCACATTATTCAATATTTTCCTATAAGTGAAATTTAATGAAATATTAGGGAGTCAGTAGAAAATCCACTATTATTTGAAGATGTTTTTATGATTTATTTGGAAAATCTCAAGAGAATCAACTGAAAATGATGAGACATAGTATGAATGCCTTCCTTCCTCCCTTCCTTCCTTCCTTCCTTCCTTCCTTCCTTCCTTCCTTCCTTCCTTCCTTCCTTCCTTCCTCCCTCTCTTTCTTTCTTCCTTCCTTCCTTCCTCCCTCCCTCCTTCCTTCCTTCTCTCCCTTCTTTTCTTCCCTTCCTTCCAACCCAACACTAGATGTCAGAGCCTAAGTGGGTTGAAGAAGGTGTCCCAGTAAAGAGGTTGTGTGGTCACAACCTGGTAAGTCTACTGGAGTCCAGGAAAGGTGAAGGTGGTGTCAACATAGTGCCGGGATCATGGAGGGCTGGCATGGAATGAATAAGGTTTCCCTCAGCAGTATTGCTGTGGCCCAGCAAGGGTCTCCAAACCTGTGGAGGGCATCTACCCAAAGGAAAAGCAGCAGTCTGCCTAGGTTTTTGAGGAGGTTATCCACATGGCATGCAGAAGAGGTTGGGGGTGAAAGCAGTGAAAGAGATTTGTTAAATACAGGGGTGTTAAATGAACAAGAAAATATGTTGAATATATTGGGAACCATATATGGTACTATCAGAGAAGGGAGTTATAAATGAGGAAAGGGAGAAAATTAAAATAAATTCTATGGTGTTGGACTGGAATTGGAGATATAGGGTGTAGAACACGGTTTCCGATGTGTATATAAATAGACGTATAAATAAATATAGATTTCAATGGTATGCATGTCTACATTTATATATATGTATGTTATATATATATATATATATATATATATATATATATATATATATATATGTATGTATGTTAGGGACAGTGTGTCCCTAATACTGTTTCCTGAGAGGACCCACGTGCACTGACACCTCTTAGCAATGGGCATACCTAGCACATAGATCTTAGTTTCTAAGTATCATTCCACACTAAAAGGAACTAAGACTCTTTACAGAAATGACTTATTCCAAGGACAGAAAAATAGAAGGTGAACTTAAAACATTTCATTGTGTCAAAAATCATGCAATATATCAAAAGGACACAAGAGCCAGCTGGAAGGAGTTCTGCTGACCATGTCTGGAATAATTTGAGCATCAATATAAGAATGATAGTAACTTATAACACCTTGACTAATGAATCTACACAGGTATAAAAATATAAAGAAATAAATGGAGAAAACAGACTCTTCCTTAGCGTAGAATGCCAGCAAATGTACATAGAAGGAATGATGCCATTAGAAAAATAACCATTTGGCAATCATAATAATTAACTGAGCCAAGAAGCATTAACGGATGCTAAAACCTACTAGGCGAAAGTTTTATAAGGGACTCTCTTACTTAATCTCAAAGTATCCCCTCAAAAAATTTATTTATTATAACGGAGAAAATAGTAACTTATTGTAAAGAAATCTGGCAGATACTATCTCATATTAGTTTCTTAGAGCTCTAGTATCCGATTGCCACAAACTGAGTGGCTTAAGATGACACAAATGTATTCTCTCACAGCTCTGAAGTCCAAGGTCAAGGTGATGGCAGGGCCAAGCTCCCTGTGAATGCTCTAGAGGTGAGTCCTTCATTGCCACTTCTAGATTCTGGTGGTTTCTAGAAATCCTTGGAGTTCCTTGACTTGTAGACACATCACTCCAATCTCTGTTTTTGTCATCATATAGCCTTCTTCCTTTTGTGTTTCTGTCTTCAAATCTCTCTCCTCTTATAAGAACACCATTAATTGGATTTTGAGCCCACACTAATCTAGCATGACCTCATCTTAACTTGATTACATCTGTAAAGACCTTATTTTCAAATAAGGTCACACTCACAAATACCAGGAGTTAAGACTTCAACATATCTTCTTGAGGAATACAATTCAACTGCAATGTACCTTAATTGAGAGATGGATCAAAGTGGACATCAGTAATGGGACAAACAGAAATCATACACCACCTCATAGAATGCAATGAAAATAATATAGCATCACTTCTGTGAGGTTCTTGGCAAAGATTCATAAACTGAATGTAATCATGAAGAAGCTGAAATTTAAATTCACAGATATTCTATAAAATAGTTTATAATATTCAAAAGTGTCAAGGTCATGGAAGTTAAAAAAAAAAAAAAGACAGGAATAATTCCAGATTGAAGGAGTCTAAAAGGACATAACACTAAATATAATATTTCATCCTAAATTTAATCTCTTTCCTATATAAAAGATATTATTGGGACAATTGGTAGTGCTTGAATGGGTCTGCCCCATTGCATGGTAGGTAGAAATCTAACAAGTTAATTTTCTGATTTTGGTGGCAATTTATTATATTGTGATTATGTCCTTACTTGTAGGAATTATTAAAGTATTTGAGGTGAAAAGCATTACGTAAGTAACTTACTCTAAAATAGGTCTGGAAAAAAATGTCCTTTGCCTCTTTTCTGTAAGTCTGAAACTATTTTAAAATAATAATCACTTTAGCATAAAAAAGAAATAAAGATACAAAATAATTGAGGCATATACAATAAACTTAGTTAAATGTACTATGTTCCTAAATGGAAACAATATTCATATTTTAAATGAAATTATCAGCGGATTCTAAAGAAAAGAATAAGTGAATGAACTAATCAGAAACAGTTTGGGAGACAATGAGGAAAAACTGAGGGTTGCTAGATGGGCGGGAGGGGTGGGGGGTGGGGGGGAGGGTGAGGGGATTGGAGGGCAATCAGTGACCATAGGATGGCCACGGGCTTGAAAATTAATCTGGGGAACGTAATTTGGTGGTTACCAGAAGGTAAAGGGGTTGGGGGGTGGGGGATGAGGATGAGGGGGATCAAATGTATGGTGACGGAAGGGGAGCTGACTCTGGGTGGTGAACACACAGTGTGATTTATGGATGATGTGATACAGAATTGCACACCTGAAATCTATGTAATTTTACTAACAATTGTCACCCCAATAAATTAAAAATAAATTAATAAAAAAAAGAAATTATCATATAAGTTTTAAGCAATTCTAATTAAAATACCAACAAGATTTTTTCAAACCAAGTAAATCTGAAATAATCAGTGTGCAAGTACATATACACACGCACGTACACATACCTATACTTATAAAGGATAAATAATGGAATAAACTTAACATCTGAAAATTATAAATTATATTAATTTAAGCAGTTAAATTGAGGTTTTCAAATCATATACATCCAGAAATATTAATTCTAGAAGCTCACCTGGTAGAAATTATTTTATATTATTCACGAAGATGTAGTTTTTTATATATATAATGATGTTTACCATATCAAAATGATGTTTACCATATCAAAACCTGTAAACAAGCTAAATGAGCAGTTATAGATAGTTGGATTTAGGATGATATGATGATATTTTTGTTATGCTTTGTCTTAGTCTGTTCTAACAAAATATCATGAACTGAGTGGTTTAAACAACAAAAATTTTTTTCTCACAATTCCAGCGACTGGGAAGTCTAAAATCAGGGAACCATCAGATTCTGTGTCTGGTGAGGATCCATTTCCTGGTTCATAGATAGCAGTCTTCTCACTGTGTCCTCACGTGGTGGAAGGGGTTAGGCAATTCTCTGAGGTCTCTGATAAGAACACTAATCCCATTCATGAGGACTCCACCCTCATAACATAATCACCTTCCAAATGTTCCACTTTCGAAAACCATCACATCAAGAGGTTAAGATTTCCACATGCAAATTTATTGTGGGGAAACAAACATTCAGCCAATAACCTGATTTATTTACATTTACTCTTGTTTTCTCACCAAATCTACAATGTTTAGGGAATACAAGTAATCAAAAATTTAAGAATTACTCCATGTAACTGAAATGCTGAGTGATTATTTCTTTTATAAATAAAGTTGAACACTAATAGGAAATTTTAGAGCATGGTTCATGAACTAGTCCCACCTAGTTCAAGAATAAAATAAATATTAGTTAATGTCTAAGTAATATAACGAGAAAATAATTTATACCAAAGTAGATTGATGCCTTTAACACAGCAGATCATGTTCTTCTCTTGGAAATTTTTTTTTCTCTTCACTTGAGCTTTCTGGAAAACTTGCTTAGTTTTCCTCTTAACTCAGTGGGCACTATGGTTTCTCCTCTTTTGTTGGTTTTTCCTCATCAGTCTCACTTTTATCTGTGGGAGTACATGAGACTCCTTGGACTCTTTATTTCTTTATTTATACTCATTCCTGTATGTACATCCTCAAGTCTCATGATTATAAATCTAATCTCTCTGCTAATGACTCTCAAAATTGTAGCTCCAGTTGGATCTGTCCTCTGAACTCCAGACTCCTATACTCAATGGCCTACTTGCATTTCCTCTTGGATGTAAAATAGATATCTCAAATGTAACACAACCAAACATAAAATTATCCTCTTCCATTTCCATACCTGCTCTAACCTCAGTCTTCCCCATCTCAGTTAATGATGACCCAGCTGCTCAATACAAAATCCTAAAAGCTATTCTTGACCTCTTTCTTTTTCTCCCTCTCCACATCCAATCTATCAGCATATCTTTGGGCTCTTTCTTTGAAATCTATTATCCATCCAAGAAAGATCATTTCTCACCACTTCCATGATGCCTACGCACCACTTTGGTGCAAGTTCCATGACCTCTTGCCTGGATTATTGTAACTGTGCCGTAACAGGACTCCTCACTTCCAGCATTGCCTCATAACTGTGTTTTGTCAATATTGTGGCCAGAGTGTTCTTTTATAAGCGTTCATCAGATAAATCACTTCTCAAATTCTTTAGAGGCTCTCCAAGCCTCTGAGTAAAAGTACTCATCTGTACAGTGGCCTTGAGACTGAGACCTATTGGCTCTCTATGACTTTCCAGCTGTCCACACACATTGATCTGGACACAGTGACGTGTCTACACTCTCCATCAGAGCAGTATGACTGACCATCCTCTCAGTCCAGAATATTCTTCCCCCATAATCTCCATATTTCTCCTTCCCTCATTTCCTTCAAATCGTTGCTCAAATGTCACCTTTTCAGTGAATCCCACTCTGGTTGTCTGAACTGAGATGCTAATTTGGTGCCTCTTCATTCTGAACTATGGATCCTCCTTACAACAATCACATTCTAGCATAGTTCATAATTCACTTATTTATTCTATTTATTTTTTGGCTCCTCTGCTGGAATGCAAAATCCTAAAGGCAGGGGTGTTTTATTTACTCTGTTCACTGATGTGCAGAACAGAGCTGGCATTGAGGAGATGTTCGGGAAGTTTGTTGAATCAATGAATACATGAAAAAATGAATACATAAAAAACTAATGTGAAGGGCATTGTGTACCAAGGTGAGGAGTGTATACTAAATTTGATGTGAGGAGGGTGGGAAAAATCCAAGTAAGAAGGGTTTTTAATATGATGAAATTGGGTTGTACAGTAGGTAAATTAGTAACATGGTGAACAACTTGAAAAATAAAGTACAATGAAAGAAGAAGAGGACACTTGCTGGACTACAATACCTAGGACAGAAGAAATGGTGAAGGCCTGAAATAGGACTAGGATGGTGGCAGTGGAAGCCAGAGGCCTTGAGGACTTTAGATTTACCATATTTAATCATTGTTTGTAATACAGTGACAAGATAGGTATAAATCAAATATATTTCCCAGACTTTGATGGTGAGTGACCTAGATGATGATAACAAGAATGCATAGAAATTTGGTAAGAAAGCTCTTGGGACAGAAAATTCAAAGTTTTATTCTGGATTAAAAGCACTAAGGTACAGGTGGGAAATCCAAATCAAGATCTGTAGAAGGCTGTTAAAAAAGTGATCCTGGAGCTCAAAATTTAGGTCATGTCGGAACTAGTAATGTGGGAATCATAGAGAAATAATTGAAGGTTTAGAAGTAGATAGATTTTTTTTTTTATGGAAGACAAATGTATATAGAGTTCTTGATCCTGGAATTAACAAGTAAAACACAAAACAATAAACAAAAACCTTAGGAAATGATTAGAGCTGAGTTCTTGAATTTTCTTCTACTTGCCAAATATGTAACAGAGAGTTTTAGTATTGGAAAGATCAATATTGTAGGCTTTTTTAGATTCTATATTGACTAGACTTAGTTAATAGATTTAGACATACTACGAGATATATATAATCATATTACATATATGAATTTGTAATGTGGTTAGCTATATTTAGATATTAGATTTAGTATGTTTTGTAGTCCAAGAATTTTTAAAAATATAAACTAGGGTCTCGATGTTTCCCAGGCACAGCTTTCAAACTGAGGTTTGGGATGTACAATAGAAAAATTCAAAATGTGTCCTGCTAGAGTTCTGACCTAAGAAGAAAAGATACTGGGGTGATTTTAGACCATAAATTATGTGACATTGCCATTGTGCATTAAGTAACTCCCTAAGTAAAGTTCTTTGAATTTTTCCAAATTCCAAAATCCAAAATGTGGATATCCTGAGGGTAAGGCAAACAGTGAACACTACTCAGTCTTCTTAATGACTTGAGAAGTTCTGTCATCATCATACCTTGCATTATTCTGTTGAATTCTATGTCAAAAAGTAATCCTCAAAATCTTACAATTTGCGACAACATGTCTGGACCTTGAAGACGTTATGCTAAGTGAAGTAAGTCAAGAGAGAGAGAGAGACAAGTACCATATGATCTCACTTATATGTGGAATCCAAAAAACAAAGCAAACAAATAAAAAACAACTCATAGATACAGAGAACAGACTGGTGGTTGCCAAAGGCAGGGGGAGGGGTGTAGGTGAAATGGATGAAGGTGGTCAAAAAATAGTCCAGTTATAAAATAAATAAGTCCTGGAGATGTAATGTCTAGCATTTCAACTATAGTTATTAATACTGTAAAGTGCATTTGAAAGTTAGGAGAATAGATCTTAAAATTTCTTATCACAAGAAATAAAAGTTTTATAACTAAATGTGGTGATGGATGTTAACTGGGCTTATTGTGGTGAGCATTTCATAATATATACAAATAACTGAATGATTATGTTGTACACCTGAACCTAATATAATGTCATATGTCAAATTATACCCCAATAAAAATGCAAAATACAACAAAATAAAGTAATCCTTAGTATTTAGGTAACCCAGTCAGTCATAGGCAGATTAGATATAACATTATTCATTGTTGAATTTTCCTTCATCAACCGTATAACTTTATCTTTCATAACTATTTTTTCTGAATTATAAAAGCAATAAAATGGGCATTTGTGAAAATTTTGAAAAGATAAGAAAAATCACATCTGATCTTGTCATCTAGAATAATCACTGTTAAGATTTTGCTATAGCTCTTCCATCGTATTTTCTATGTATGAATGTGCATGCACACGTGTATGTGTGCTATATGTGTATGTCAGATACATCACTTTTACATACTGTATAGATGCTTCTGCATTTTTTCTCTTATTATAACAATATAAGCATTTGCCTTTTGTTACAACACTTTGATGTTGCATATATCAATATCTTTTAAATATTAATAACTTCAAGAACTTTTAAAAAATTTTTTAAGATTTTTACAAAAATGTAGCTAATATAAAATGTTATATTAGTTTTAGGTGTAAGCCATAGTTATCCAACATTTATACCTAAAGAAGTGATCACCATGATAAGTCCAGCAACCATCTGACACGATACCACAACTGTCACAATATTATTGACTATATTCCCTATACTCTATATTGCATTCCCCAAGACTAATTTTATACCTGAAAATTTGAACCTCTTACTCCCATTTACCTTTTCTCCCTTTTTAATATTTTTCAACTACAGTTGAATTCAATATTATTTTATATTAACTTCAGGTGTACAGCATAGTGGTTAGACATTTATATAATTTAAGAAGTGATCCCCCTGACTAGTCTAGTACCCACCTGGAACTATACATAGTTATTACCATACTATTGATTATATTCCCCATGCTTTACCTTACATCCCCATGACTAAATTTGTATAACTACAAATTTATATATCTTAATCCCTTCATTTTTCACACCCTGCCTCCAACTCCCTTCTATTTATTACCCTGATAAATCTAATACCCTTCTGACATCATACATAGTTATTACAACATTATTGACAACATTCCTTATGCCTATATTCCGTATGAATATATTCCTTATATCCTCATGACTACAGTGTAACAACAAATTTGTACTTTTTCATCCCTTCCCTTTTTTCAACCTATCTTCAAGTCCCCTCCCATCTGGCAACTATCAAAATGTTCTCTGTATCTATGAGTCTGTTTCTGTTTCATTTGTTTTTTTATGTTGTTCTTTAAATTCCACTTATAAGTGAAATCATATGACATTTGTCTTTCTCTGTCTGACTTAATACACTCAACACAATGCCCTCTAGGTCCACCCATGTTTTTACACAGATGGCAAGATTTAATTCTTTTATTATGGCTGGGTAATATTCCATTGTATATATGTACCACCTCTTTTTTATCCATTCATCCATTCAGGGACACCTGGGTTGCCTCCATATCTTAGCTATTGTAAATAATATTGCAATGAACATATGAATGCACACATCCCCTAGCAGAAGCGTTTTGGTTTTCTTCAGATAAATACCCAGAAGCGGGATTACTAGGGCCTTCGTTGTCTCTTCTTACAGTCTTTGTTTTAAAGTCTATTTTGTCTGGTATAAATATTGCTACCCTAGTTTTGTTTTTTGTTTTTTGTTTTTTTGTTTTTTTTTTTTAATTTCTATTTTCATGAAATATCTTTTTCCATCCCTTTACTTTCAGTCTGTGTGTGTCTTTCAATCTGAAGTGAGTCTCTTGTAGGCAGCAAATGTATGGGTCTTGTTTTCTTCTCCATTCAGCCACCCTATGTCTTTTGATTGGAACATTTAAATGTAAATGGTTACATTTAAAGCAGTTATTGCCATTTTATTATTCATATTTTTATATTTTTTTCTCATCTTAAAGCAGTCCTTCTAAGATTCCTTGTAATAGTGGTTTGTTGGTGATGAACGCCACAACTTTTTATTGCCTGGGAAGCTCTTTATCTGTCCTTCAATTTTAAATTATAGCTTTGCTGGGTAAAGTGATTTTGGTTGTAGATCCTTGTTTTATATCACTTTGAATATTTTGTGCCAATTCCCTCTGGCCTGCAAAGTTTCTGTTGAGAAATAAGCTGACAGTCTTATGGGAGCTCCCTTGTAGGTAATTAGCAACTTTTCTCTTGCTGCTTTTAAGACTCTCTCTGTCTTTAACCTTTGGCATTTTAAGTATAATGTGTCTTGGTGTGGGCCTCCTTCCATTCATCTTGTTTGGGAATCTCTGTGCTTCCTGAGCTTGAATATCCATTTCCTTTGCCAGGTGAGGGAAGTTTTCCATCATTATTTCTTCAAATATGTTTTCAATTCCTTGTTTTCTCTCTTCTCCTTCTTGTACCCCTATGATGGTGAATGTTGGAATGCTCAATGTTGTCCCAGAGGCCCCTTAAATTGTCCTAATTTTTTTGGATTCCTTTTTCTTTTTGCTATTTTGATTGGATGTTTTCTGCTACCTTATCTTCTACATTACTGATTCAATCATCTGCTTCATCTATTGATTCCCTCTAATATATTCCTTATTTCAGTTATTGTATTCTTAATTTCTGACTGGCTCTTTTTTATGTTTTGTCTCCATTGTTATGTTTCATATTTCTTTGCTGAAGTTCTCCCTGGGTTCACTGAACATCCTTATAACCAGTGTTTTGAACTCTGTGTTTGGTAGATTACTTGTCTCCATTTTGTTTATTTCTTTTTCTGGAGCACTGTTCTGTTCTTTTATTTGTGACATGTTTCTTTGTATCCCCATTTTGGCTGCCTCTCTGTGTTTGTTTCTATGTATTAGGTAGGGCTGCAATGCCTCCTGGTCTTAGTAGAGTGGCCTTATGTAGTAGGTGTCTTGTGGTGCCAAGTGGCAAAATCTCCCTGATCACCAGAGCTGGGTGCTCCAGGTGTGTCCTTTGTGTGGGTTTTATGTGTCCTCCTGTTGTAGTTGAGCCTTGGTTGCTTTTTTCACATCAGTAGGAGGGATTGACCCTCAGGCTCATTGGTTGTGAGAACAGGTTGTGAATACAGTGGAGAAGTGTGGTGCAGAGGCTGACCCTACCAAGCAGTATTTTCTTTAGCAGGGCTTTGCTCCACCTGCCTTTTGGGTGTGTCATCCTTGGAGGCAGCCTGGTGATGCCCCAGCTTGGTCCAAAGCTGGCTACTGGGCATGCCAGTCCCAGGAACTAGTAGGAGGGGACCATTGTAGGACAAATTTAACCATAGCCTGTGGCCTGCCTGGAGCCACCTGACAGGAGCCACAAAGAAATCCACAGATGACCACCATCCACACTGGACTTGGGGTAGCCTCAAGAGCTCAAGTTGCAAAGCAAGGCCAGCTATCTCTAGTGCCCAGTTTAGGACTGCTCAGCCAGACGCATTGGGCACACTGAAGCCAGATGCTGCTTATTTAGGTTTTTTAAACCTTTGAGAGTTTTTAGGAAAGCCTGAAGCATGAGCCAAGGCAGGTGATTTGTATGGAAAAGCCACTGGAAGATGCTAGGGTATGCTTGAAAGTTGGGTGAGACAGTATCTCAGGGAATCAGGGCCAATTAACGGTGTTAGCCAGGTTGATGGAGACTCAAATATGGTATCTGCACACTGGGAGTGGGGAGGGCTCAACAAAGAAACAATGGCTTCCATCAGTTCCTCTGTCCAGGAGAAAGCTGCCCCTTCAGCCCTCGCCCTGCAGGCAGACAACTCAGTTCCTCCCCATATGTCCCTGACACTTTTTGAGCTGCTGCCCTAGTGATGGAGCTCAGAGTGAGTTCATTAGTAAGTAAATCCATGTGTGGGTCCTTTAAGAGGATGTTCAGGGACTCCAGCCATGCTCCATCTTACTCAGCCACAATCTCTACTGATTTTCACACCAAAAGTTATGAAGACTTCTCTCCCTGGCACTGAAACCCTGGGCTGGGGAGGCCTGGGACCCTTCATTCCTCCAGGGGGAATCTCTGAAGCCAAGATATCCCTCCCAGTTTTTAATGGTCACTTGCAGGTGTGGGACCAACCCATTCCAGTCTCTTCCCCTCCTACCAATCTTGACATGGCTTCTTCTGTATGTCCTTCATTGTAGAGCTTTGGTTCAGCTAGACTTCAGTCAATTCTCAATGATAGTTGTTCTGTAGTTTAGTTGTGATTCTGATATGGTTGTGAGAGGAGGTAAGCACAGCATTTACCTATTCTGCCATCTTAACCAGAAATCCCCTTTTTCTAATGTTGACTATTTTTGATGTTTTACACCTAAAGGGTCAATAAAGTTTCCATGTGTGAAAGAAAGTGAAGAGTGAAGAAAACAGAGATCTTGAAGCAAGAGCATGAAATATTTTTAAAGTAACCTTAGGGGCCTTTCAATGATTACTACCAGTTACATATTTTGAAACTGTTGAAGGTCATAGGAGCTCTGCAAAGAAGACCCAGATAGAATGAATGAGCATGCATCAAATAGTCCTTTACCATTTCTAGACTTATTTTTCTATTAATTCACTCTAGTCTGTTCAATACCAAGATTGGCTCTAAAGCACATGAACCACGGTAGATAAACCCACTTAGGATGTGAGTAATGGTATATTGACACTGAGCTACATATTTCTAGCTATTAAATTTCAAAAAAGGAATATTATTTTCATTTTATTTTTTTGTAGAACATTTTACTATAAATTTCCTTCCTTAATTTTCAAAATAACTGTGAATTTGACAGTGAGGATAATTATGTTATTTTACATTTGACAAATTTGGGCTCAGACAGGCTACAGGATCTCTTAAGGCTCATACAGCCAAAGCTAAGTAGGGCTACAGTATGAAGACAGGTTTCCTGATTCCTTCCCAGTGTCCTTTCCATTATACTTTTTCAGGGGGAAAATGCTTGATTTACTGGAGGTTCTAAAGAGCAAGAAATATTTCCCAGAAAACTCTCCTTGAATTTCACTGATGTACATGAGTCATATGCCCTTTTCTGAAAGAATTTCTGTGTTCAGAGGAAAGTGTAGCTCTGTGTAACATTTCTGAACCTGTCCCTTGCAAAGAGTAAGAGCCACCTGGGACCAATTAGACTTCCCTCTGGGCCCCCAGGAAGTGAGTGAAGGTAGATGCTGGAGAGGCAGTGAGCATTATCCACCACACTCCCCACATTTCCTGTCCAGACACCTGTGTAGTTCAAAGGGGTTGGGGTAGTTGGCTAGTCAATATGAAAGCCAAGACTTTGACTAAGTGTTCTAAATCTGCTAGTACTCAGCCTGGTACACAGTTATTTTACACTACTTCATTAAGTATTAGCTAAGTGCCACTGTGCAACAGTCACTCTAGTAGACACAGGGAGAAGTCATAGGGACAATATAAAGCCCCTCTCTTCCTTCTGGTGAGTAGTAAAGAATAAAGACATGCATAAAAACCTAACATAAGAATCAGTACTGACAAGCTTAATGAAGAAAAGTCAGGCAGAGTAAAGGCACACGGAGTGAAGGGTGGTGGGTGAAAGTAGCTGCTCTATATAGATGGTCAGTCACGTGTTCTTTTTAATAGTGTTAGAAATACAAGTAGTGTATTAAACTATGATACATGGGTCCTATTGTTTACTATGAGGCTTACATGTATTTACTTTAAACAAAGAGTTTAGTTAAATAAAAATATTGATAGATAATAGTAAAATGGTACATAAATATAAAATAATTAAGAAAGTAGTACCCAATGTCAGATGTCTGGGTTGGGGGTGGGAAGGTCTTTATGACATCCTTCTGCCTTGTTCTCTTGCCTGAACATATCTTCACTAGGGACCACCATTACCTAGTCAGACTCAAGGCAGTGTGGATAACATGGTCAGTAGTTCTACTCCTTAAATCAAACTATTTTACTTTCCCCATCTAGGACTCAGAAATAGAAGCCCTTAATATAAAAACCTAGATGTCATTAATTCCTTTCTTTTTCTGCCAGTGCTATATTTTACATATATGAGGATGATAGAAAGACAGAAATCGAGAATTGGTTAATTTGCATCCTGGATTCAAAGAGACCATTGGTCTGATTGCTTAGTCATTCAAAACCTCACTTAGTGCTTAATCCATATACATTTTCAGTCCTACATTTGTGACATGTCCCATACCCGTGGCACTACAATGTATAAAATATGGACCACAGAGAGAATGAAAGACCTCATTTTTCTTTCATACAGTTTAATGGAGTGGTGATGGCATGGCAATTATGTACCTTGGTTGCTATATATATATAAATTATCAGCGTTAGGAACAGCTAGAAGATAGATAAAATAACTAAAGGATTCTGTGCTGAGTCTGTTTTTGTGATAATAAACAACAACAGTTCCACAACTAAGTTATCCACACACCTACACACATGTACTATAAACATAATTGATGCTGTGCAACTGGTATGTCCTTTGTTGTCTCTAATTGAAGGTTGCTCAATATTTCCACTATAAACCCTTGTTTCTGTGACAGTTTTGATTTTTAATTGGTATTATATAGAAATTATAAGCAAGCAAGGAGTGAGATTGTGATATGCTGTGCTTTGTTTTGATAGAAAAAAATGCTGAAGAAAGAAAATCAATTTTGAGGGGAAAATAAATGGATTTTGAAGTCAACCCTTTTTTTCTTTGCCTACCGTACTCCAATTCTCATGAATGTGTTCTTATTCCAGGACCTCTGTAATGTGACTCCAGTCCACTTCCTCTTTCTTTCTTGTGCTTTATGCATCCTCCAGTGCAAGGACAGACAGAAAGGTGGACCTGAAGGCCATGGTAAGGTGCTTGGCTTTCAATCAAGGTGAAGCAGGGAGTCTTGGGGAGCTGTAAGCAGGGGAGGGATGTGACCTAGTCAGACTTTAAAAGTCCCTGGATGCTCTGTGGGGGTGGTGATGGCATGGCATCACCCATGTAGGCTGGGAGAAACACAGAAATCTATCACAGATGTCATGAGGGATATCACAGAATGGGGTGATAGGATGAGCACAGGGACCAGTGATCAAATTGAGACTTATTTTGGAGTTAGTATAGGGTCTTCTTAATGGATTAGCTAGGGGGATGATGGAAAGAAAACTCCTAGATTCTTTCCAGAACAAGTGGGTAAATGGTGAAGGCTGGGGGAGAAGCAATTCAGAAGGGGGTGGGTAGCCACAATTCTATTTTGACAATGTTCTGTTTGAAATACTTACCAGACCCTCAGGGAAGCAGTCAGTTGGGACTCAGCAGAGAGGACTAGGTAGAGTTAGGTGTTTGAGGGCATCTTCCCTGGTTACTCATGCTATTTTTTTCTACCTTAAAATTTAAAAGTCTTTACTGCTTTCAGATTGATGTGATCTTAAGCCTAATATTATCTAGCTCATGTCACCTCCCAAAACCCATGACCAAGAAGTTACTCCCATACTGGCTCTCACCTCTTACCTGTGTCACCTGGACCAGGAGATTCCTCTACTCTACAGTCCTATTGTCTCATCAAAAAATGGAAAAGTGACCCCACTTCTAAGGCCTGATTAAATGTATTTAGCACAATATCTAGAAAGATGAAAAAATGTACACTGTCAACATTAAGCACCTGAGTATAAGACAAGCTCACAGAAATAATGCTGTGTGTGTGTGTATGTTGCTATTTAAACACAAGCATGTTCACATGCTCCTTTGCATTTACCTCATAGGAACTCCTGAGATATATTACAGGTTATTATCCTATGTTTATAATTCAGGAAACTAGCAGAGAGATATTTAATGACTTCCCCAAATCAAACAGCTAGACAGTTGCTGCAATAGGCCTGAACAGCTTTGTCTCTCAATCCTGTATTCTATCCATATTCCACCTACTAGAATTCTCAAGTAGCCAACACGCTCCTTGAGGTCAGGACCCCCAGGCATGGATAGGGAGGTACCAGTGATCTTTAGGTAAAAATACCATTCCTTTGCAAGGAGAGCAGTTGGGGACTGCCTTCAGCAGTTAATGCCTTCAGAATACCACATTCTCTCAAAGGAAATCTCTGTAATTGACCAACTCCCTCAGTTAAGACAGTAAATCAAAAACAATGCTATGCCCTGGAGGAGAGCATGGGGTGCAGAGATTAGTGTCACTTTTGAAAATTTCAAGGATGCAGTATGGTGTTTTCTATCCTGTCTTCATTTGATTCACTAAGATGGAGCCTACAGAAACCAGATGGATCCTGGAGTGTCTTGCTAGAGCAGATCAACCTAGCTTCAGATACATGGTATGTGACTATTGTTTAGCAAGTTTATTCTTCTCTATCCCAATCAGAAACACTATTTACATGGAACAAACAACAATATTCATTTAATGATACCTCAATACATATACGTGGCATGAAATGTGGCCAGCTCTGAGTGGGGCCTGGAGTAGGACACAGATCTACAGCATCTCCATGCTGCTACCAGCTGGCCTTGCTTCTTCAGCCATATGAGCTACAGACCCCTGCAATCTTGAGGTGTCCGTGGTGAAGAAAAGATGCAGTGTGCAGCTTGTATAAAGACTCAGGGGAAGAAGAAACACAAGGCCAGCCCCTGGGTTTCTGGAATATGAACATGCTGTCTGCAGCAGAGAACTTTATGCATGTTAAAAAACAGTTCCTGGTGTGCTACCACTAGGCCCTGGTAGAAGGCCCACTGGCTGTAAGACCCCAAGTCCCTACGTGTCCTGCACTGCCCCTGATGAGGTGGGTCCTTGACTCACCAAGTCATCAAACTGAACTGTCCAGCAGCAGCCCTTCCAAAGATGAAATTGGAATGTCTGGAATTGACCCTGAGTAAGACTTAAGGGCACAAGTAAACTGGAAGAGCAGACAGCCCAAATCCATGTTATCTACAAGTTATCTAGCCGACTCCCCCATATCCCCCCGTCCCACTGCTTGTACCTATGGTTGTATTGGTGTTTGTTCACTAATACAATGGGGAGAATTCAGCCGAATGACCCACCAATGAAAGAAAAAGCACAAGCTTGTTTATAAATTAGGGCAAGAGAAGTATGTGTGGATTCTGTCTGCCTAGGTACCTCTTGGCACTCCCTTGCCCAATTATACTGTGAAGGGACACATACGGCAGCCCTGTCCTGAGAAGTGTGTGGTTATCAGATGCACAGAAACCTCAGGATGGAGAGTTTGGGTCACACCTCAAACTCAGGCTGGCAGAGGTGACAGGTGAGGCTCAGAAGAATTTGGAATGGATCTTTGCCACCCCAAGCTGTGGGTCCTCCCACTAACCTTACTCTTCAAAGTTTCTGACCAGACTGGGAGGCCCCTGGAAGCCCAAAGGTACTTCCTCCCAACCGCAGATTGAGAATTGGAGACACAGGACACGAGCACGGCAGCCATGCATCTCGAGCATGCCTGGCTCAGCTCCCCCTTCAGGAAAGAGCTTCATTTCAGTAAAATCCAGAGATGACAGAGCTGACAACTCCACCATGACCACCTTCATGATCTACCTCAGCTCTCAAGCCAAGGCCAGCCTCTTCCAGGCTTGAGGTAGCTAAAAAGCACACAACAGAGCACCACATGGCACCTTTCAAGCTGCCTGCCTTGGGACTTTGGGCTTTGCCTGCAGGCATTCCTTGCTCCACATCTCCCCACTAGGCTGGCCGAGTGCTGCTCTCTCTGCCCTCTCCCACTTCCTCACCCTTTTTCTTTCACAGGCCTTAACTCCCAGTGAACTTCTTGCATTCCTAACCTCTAACTGCCTGCTCCCAGAAGACCACCAGTGTCTGCTTCCAGAAATTGGATATAGGTACTAAATATGGGCGAGTGGATAGGGATGCAGATCTAGAGAATATGACATCCTCCATGTGCTCAGGCCTTCAGATCTATAAGGGATTGCCTGCCCCCACTACTGGGCATGCACCATCAGAGATGTTGCCTCCCTGCCTCAGTTCTTGAATGAAACACCAAACCTAGTTTCCTTTATATCTATCAAAGGTGTAGCCTCAAACTCTGTTCCACTAGCCTTAACTCCAGAGCAGATTAGATTAACAGCTAATCCTGCTTCATATCTTGATTCTGTGTAAATCAAATATTGCAGTCAAGCTTCTTCTCTCTCTTTTGCTTATGACTCCTTTTCCAATGTTCTTAAAATGCCTATGACTTTAGACCTTCAAGCCAACCATTGCCCCATCATTGTCTGGCCCATCTTCAACTATGTCTTCCCTGCATTCACCTGCCACTCTTACCCATTTGCACCTTCCCTCCCAGTTATTGCAAGGCTGTCTTTCCTCTGCCTAAGTCATCCCTCCTGAACTCAGAGACTCAGGGATCAGCACATGTGTTGCATTCAGCTGGCTCCCGAGAAAGTCAAACAGCCTTGATGTTAAAATAGTTGGGGTCTTACTAAGTGGTACAGACCTTGTTTTCTGAAGAAGTGTCAAACTGAATGTGAGGTGTGTAGATTCCAGCCTCCACTGATGATGGTGTGAGGTGCTGATGGCAAGCTTCACACCACTTCTCATAAAACCAAAATGTTGACAGGGATGCCCCATTTTGAAAAGACATCTGATTTCCTCTTTCATATATGGCCAATGCTCTGATTTTTATATTGCTTATCTAGAAATAAAATAAGCTGAAATGATCAAAATTAGGGTTTCCGGGTGGGAATTCCTTCCTGTCTGTTCTCGGGAATTTTTTTCACTTTCTCGTTCCTGAATCACGAGACAAGTTGGTCAGGAAATTGGGAAAATCAGCTCCTTAACCCAGTAATACCCAGTAATTTCCCAGAAATAAAAAATGGGAAATAAACGTACTACTTACAATGTATTTCTTAGACCTTTTTCCTATTTATTGTTATCTAAAGTTACATTGTGTTACAGTGTTACACACTACCAGACATCCACGTGGGACACCAGAATCAGGTAGCACATGACCAGCTAATTTTAGCTCTTGTAAATCAAGCACATTTGATCATGGAGAACAGAAAACTGTTTGTATTTACACAGAGTAATATTTATTTTCACAACCCAGGATTTGACTACAAAGTCATCTTCAAGTGAACTAAGGAAATATAAGGTAGTTTACCTTAATATGACATTGTAGTCAAATCCTGGGTTGTGAAAATAAATATTTCTCTGTGTAAATACAAACTGTTTTCTGTTCTCCATGATGAATCATTTCCACAATGTGATGGCTGATACTACCAACCATGTTCGAACAGTTTGTTTGCTGCTGACGACTGTGATGTATGTGAGTGTTCTTGGCTCTCTCAGCTACTACGGGTAAATCTATTTAAAAACAACTTGCACTGCTAATATTTTATTCCAATATTACAATAATTTTCAATCTCATATCATAATGTTTTGATATGTAGCACTTTTAGCTATAAATATTCACTGCACAAAATAGGTCTTTCTTAATTTTTTCTCAATGCTTTTAGAGGAAATAAAATTGGAATTCGTTAGACATAGAAATAGATATCTTGTGACTCTGACAAAGTAATTGAGCAACGTTAGTTGTCTATGTGAGATGGAAGAGGATGAATTTTTTGCCTTATCAAGTAAGAATGAAATTGCATGATTGGCGAAGTCATTAATGGAAAGACTTTTTAAAGGAACATTTACAGCAGAAGAAGTTCTAAGATAAGAAATAAAGGTGTCTTTACAGAGAGTTCTGACATTAAAGCAGAATCTGATCTGAAGTGTGAATTGACTAAAGCAATATCAATTTTGACATCAAAGCCTAGCCCTATACATGCAGACAAAATATTTGCTTCTCTAAGGAAGAAAATGAGTTTATATGAAGCAACGCATTCTCTCACTTCCAGCTTGAAGATGCCCTTAAACACACTCAAAACAATTCAACCAACATCTACAGAAAATGAAAGAATTTTTCCACATCAAGTATATTTGTTAGAAAGCGAAGATCACGATTGTCTGATTGGGCAATTAATGCTCCATATGTTTCTTAAAGTTCCATTTTAAAAATGACAAATAAAAACTATTTGAAGTATTTTTTAAATTTTCAAACAAATAATATTTGCTTTTGCTTTCTATTAAGGTTTAATTTAATAAATAAAATATTTAAATGAGATTGGGAATGTTAATACATTGTGTGATATATGTAAAAACTCATTATATACTATAAGGTTTGGTTAAACAAAGTTTGTATTAATTACATTGTTTATATTTTGGGGAAAATATAACAGAAACCTAGCCAAAATGATACCGTAGTGACCCCTGTTTAGCCCTCAGGGCAAGAGATGCACTAGTCATGAAATTCCGGTCAACCTCCATTTAGGAAATTTTATTTACTCAAGTTTTGCATCAACCTTTTACATGTAGGAGTGTCTCCAAATCTTCGAAAGACTGTGCCTGGGGCTACGAGTCCTCGTTGCCCCAACTTCTCTACGGCTTTTCTGTTTATTAACATTTACTATGACAGCCCTTATTACAGATAATCAATGAAAGTTAAATTTAAAAGATTATTTCAAGAATTCTCAAGAATTCTTGAGAAATATGATTTCCTGTTCTCAGTTCCTAAAGGTTTCAAAATGTCGGGAATTTGGAAACCCTAATCAAAATAGTGTTTGATTTCATTATTCTATTTTATCCTTATATAGAAATAAAACTGATTCTATTCAATAAGGTAATTGATAAGACATTGCCACAGTTCCATGGTGACTCGTTGTTCTGATGTGGTATTAGAGGAAAAAATCTGTTAAGAGGCTTCAGTGTAAAGACAATACATTTTAAACACATACAACAATTTTTCATTAACCTTGGGAAATGAGTTACATCACTAACCCCTGAGATATTCACATGGCTGACTCCTTCGCCTTATCAAATCTTTGCTGGTATGTCATCATTTCAATGAGGCCGACCTCGACACTACTGAAAATTGCACCTTACACCTATCCTCCTTAACCTGTTTTGTTTGTTTGCTTGTTTGTCTACAGTACTCATTATCTTCTAACACACTCTTTAATTAATTTACTATTATTTTATTGTCAGCTTTCTTCCACCAAAAGATTAAGTTCCAAAAACTTCTAACATTTTACTTATTTTATCTCTGATACAAATACCAAAAATGGTATCCAAAACAGAGTAGTGGTAATAAATGTTTGATTTTAAAAGTATATTTTAAAATAACTGCAAAAAAATAATAATAGCAAATGTGCTACTCCTGTCAAGAAAATTTAAATTTGAATATTTTTACTTAAAAATCCTTCTCATGCTTTTTGGTATGTGCATCCCCATTATTTGTTGTTTCTTTTATAATTCACGTACTCAAGTCAAAAAATAAATCCTCCTTTTAAAAATTATTACAGAAAATACTAAAGTTTGACATCATTCTGAAACAAAACCACTATATCTATTGTGTACCCTTCCAGAATCTTCTCCACTTATTTATATATATATAGATGGACCATTAAGAATGATCATAATGTTTTGTGTGTTTTTGGTGAATGGCATCAGACTGCATATATTCTATAACTTAAATGTTTCAAGTGACATATACATTTTAGATCACATAGGTCAACTATAAATTGGTAACTAGAATTTCATTGTGTGAATAAACCAACATTTATATTTTAGTCATTCCCTTAACCATGGGCATTTAGGTTGTGTGAACCTCATTAAATATGCCTCCTTTTGTTCATTTGCAAGTATTTCTTGAGAGTAAATACCAGGTAGTAGAATTTTCAGGTGGTAGAATATGCAGATTTTAAATTTTACCAGTTACTTTCAAAATGCCAATCAGGTGCTTATACTGGCTGAGACTTCCCTCAGCAGCACATGTCAGCTCCATGACCATATCCTTACCTACCCTTGACATTAGCAAACTTTATAATTTTTGCAAAACTTTTTATAATTTGTGTAGAATTGACAGTTTTATAACACCGAGTCTTCCCATGAACATGAAATAGCTCTGCATTCATTTATGATTTTTTTATGGATTTCATTTTTTTGAAATAGATTTTCCAAAAAGACTGGTTATTTTGGTTAGGTATTATTGTAGACACTTTATACCTACTGTTACTATTTTGAACATATCTTTTCTCCCTATTACACTTTTTAACTTGCTATCACTTATGTACAGAAAAGCCAATAATGTTTCCATTGCTAATGTCTTCCTTTCAGAGTTTGTCACTCAGTTCTATTTGGCTTTCTAGCTCAGTAGCCATCTTATACGCCTTACAGTACTGCTCTTGTCCAATATGTTTACATCTTAAAATTTCTCATCTTACTGTATTAACAAGGATCTCCAGGATCATGTGGAAAAGTAGTGGTGAGAATGTGCATTCTTGATTTGAATGGGGATTTTCCTAAATTGTGACCCTGACTGGGGATTCATGAAGATGACCCTTATCAAGTTAAAAAAGATTTCTTCTTTTTACAGCTCACAAAAAAATGTTTATTCTGAGTGAGTGTTTAATTTTTGCAAGTCTTTAAATTTGAACTTCAATTACTCTCTTAATTTAGTGAATTTAGTTAGTATTTTAGAACCCATCTTTTTACTTTATTGCTTGTATTGAGGTGTAATGGTGGCCCCTAAAAATATATGTTCACATTCTAACTCCAAGAAGCTGTGAATGTGACCCTATTTGAAAAAAGGGTTTTTGCACATGTAATTAATTTGAGGACTTTCAGATGAGATCATCCTGTATTATCCAGTAGGCCCTAAATCCAATGACAAATGTCCTCATAAGAGACAGAAGAGAAGAAGACACAGGCACAGAGGAGGAAACCATATGAAGACAGCGGCAAAGTTTGGAGCAATGCTGCCAAAATCAAGGGATTCTTGAAGCCAACAGAATCTGGAAAAAACAATGAAGGATCCTCCTCTAGAAACTCTGAAGGAAACACAGCTTTGAGACACTTTGATTTCTGACTTCCAGCTTCCAGAACTGTGAAAGGATAAATGTCTGTCATTTTAAGCCACTAAATTTGCAGTAATTGGTCAACGATACTCTTTCTGTATGTCATCATTTTTCCACTTCCTTTGCAATTATCTGTTTAATTTCTAAAATAAAATTTCTTAAAATATCAGTTAACTTATTTTTCAATTTTTTTGTCTAAAATTTCATTTAAGGCTATAAATTTCCCCTCTTGCTTTCTAATTTGGCAATATTTTATAGAATTGAATACATAGAGTTTTCCTTGTTTCTAATTCTACAGTTTGTCATCTCCATTTGACTTGCCTCATGATAAAAATTATTTATAAATCTTAGGTATTTGCAGATTATGAGCCCATATTTATTGTAGATTTCTAAATTCCTGTTAATTGTCAGTAAAATTAGGCTGTATGTAATTATTTTTTATTTGTAAAAAACTTTAAGCAGGATGCAATCATTGTCAAATTTTTTGTTCAATGTGACATGTTTTTTTAAAAATACATATTCACTTTTATTTGATACAAAGAATGTTTGTGTATACATGTACTAAAACTATATATTATATGTGTGTTTGTGTGTGTGTACGTATGAGTGTGATTAAACAATGCAGTGAATGTTTAAATTAAAAAAATTATTACAGTTAAAGACACATTGTCATTAATCCCCCTCAGAATACTCCCCGTCACTTCCAACACACTTATCCCACCGTTCTTGCCACTTTCTAAAGTAGTTCTGTAAGTCCTCTTTCATGAGTGTCTTTTATTGTGCTGTCGTGGCTACCTCAGTGTCCTGAATTGATTCAAAATCTTTACCTCTTTGGGGAAGAGCCAGAAGTCGCACGGTGCCAGATCAGGTAAATAGGTGAATGAAGACACACCGTAATATGTTTGACAGAAATTGCCATACCAGAAGCTAGCATGTATGACACAAGGCCTTTCTATTCTGATCACAAAATATGGTGACTGCTGCTGCTGAGTGCCACCCAATGGAAAGGCAGGGATCTTCAATACTTGAAGTGACACATTGTACGTTAGTAAGTGTGTAATAAATTTCAACTTGTTCAGTGCAGTCAGTTGGGTATGAGCTACAGTTGAGAGAAGGTGTGTTTTAAAGTGTGCCATAAAACATCCTCTGTCATGACAATGCTCTGTGTAACACAGTAATTTCTGTCAAATAAACATAACTGTGTGTTGTCATCCACCTTATTCACCGGATCTGGCACTATGCGACTTCTGGCTCTTCCTCAAAGTCAAAATGACCATGAAAGGTAAACGTTTTGAATCCATTCAAGACATTGAGTCAGCTATGACAGTGCAACTAAAGACACTCATGAAAGAAGACTTCCAGAACTGCTTCAGAAAGTGGCAAGAACAATGGGGTAAGTATATTCAAAGTGAGGAGGAGTATTTTGAGGGGGATTAATGGCAATGTGTCTTTTACTGTAATAAATTTTTTTAATTTAAACATTCACTATATTTTTTTATCAGACTTCATATATATGTCACTTAAATCCTCTCAATTCTGATAGGTTTTTGTCTACTATTTCTGTTATTATCTGAGAAATGTGTGCTATTTTTTATTATGATTGTGAATACAAGTGACACTTTTTTTCCATTTTGTCTTTGTATATTCCAGACCTAGGTTTTGATGCACAAATATATGCCTAGAACATATTTCTTTTTTCAGTTTATTATTATGAAATATCTTCCTTTATAGTTTTTAATTTTTTTTACCATAAATTCTATTTTGCTCTATAGTAATTGATCTGGTTACTAATGCTGTGTAACAAACTACTCCAAAGCTTAGTAGTATAAAACAACAAATATTTTATGTGGTTCATGATTTTGTGAGACAGGAATTTAGGAAGGGCTCAGCTGGGTAGTTCTCAGTTGGGGTCTCTCATGTGGTTCCAATCAGATGTTGGCTGGGAATTGCCTTATCTGAAGGTTCAATGGGCTAGATTCACATGGCTGGCAATTCTCAGGGGCTCTTCACCCCTGCACCTGCACGTGTCTTCTCAGGATAGGCAGACTTCTCCCATGGCAACTGGCTTCCCTATGGAGTGACCATTTCAAGAGGACCAGGTGGAAGCTGCATGGCCTTTTCTGACCAAGCCTTGAAAATCACATTGCATAATTTCAGTCATACTGAACTGGATGACCACATCACAAGTTCTCTCAAATTCAAGGGGAGGGAACATAGAATCCCTATCTCTCAATGACAGGACTGTCAGAATATTTGGGGGCCAAATTTTAAAACATCACATATATACTCTGTAAATATTTTGCTTTGAGATATATTAAGCACAAATAGAAAGTATGAAACAGTTTGTATGGTTTGCTATAATTTGTGCTAAGAAACAGAATTACACACGTGTATGTATTGTACACCTGTAGGCAAAGAGTGTGTTAGGAAGGATATTCAAGAAACTGATCCTCTAGTTGGCCTCTGGGGAGGAAACATGTAGGGCTGCAGGACAGGGAGGGGAAGGAGACTGTATAGGAGATTTTGTACTCTTGAATTTTTTTAAACACATAACTAGAATTACCATTAATTAGAACAAAGAGGATTTTTGTTTCTAAGTCTTTACCCACTAACCAGAAATTCTCTATCAACTCCTAAACAATTAGGTTAAAGCCATATTTTTAAAAGTTATTAAACTAGACACATTGCTTTTGTTCCCAGCATCCTGCTTTCCCCTCTCACCTATATGGTTACTGTTGGGAGCAGCTATTTTTTGCAATGTGATGCTGCTTTTTTGGCATAGTTTATGGGATCAGAGGTGGGCAACTAATACAGTTGAGCCAATTAGGATTCTTTGAATTTCTTTGAAAAAGATATCCTGTAATGAGAGAGATGCATGAAGCCAGTATGGGAGTGAGAGGAGGGAGAGAAAGTCTTGGTGACCCATGAATGAGTTCCTGTCTCCAGTTTTCCCTGAGATCCTCATCTTTTGTTTGGCTCAGCTGTCTTGTAAGATATTCAAATACTTTCCCAGTAGTTCCCTCTCCTCTTTTTATTTACTTAAATTCATTCATACTGGATTTATGTAACTTGCAACAAACAGCCTTAATGAATATTCTTACTGGCTCTCATTTATTGCATGTACAAGAAAAAATAAAATTATAAAAATTATGACATTGATATCTGATCAATTTTCTTTACATTAAAACAACTTCAATCAAATAACTACTTCAATTATACAATAAATATTAAATTAACATAAAGATAACATAATGCTATTATTTCTTGACACTCTTTTTTCCATCAAATGCCATCCAACCCAGTATCTCCTCTCTAAGGATTAGTTGATCCGCTTATTCAGAGACAGAGTTCAGTGTGATTACAAACTTGTGCTGGCTCCTTCATCGGAAGACATTTTTTTTTCCAGTAGAGCAAATCAGATAAAGTACTAACTGTTTTAATATTTAAGGAATTTAGCAGCATCTTTGTAATCTAATTCATTTTTGTTAAAAACCAACTAGTAAGCATAGTTAAATCAAACCCTCAAGCAAAGAAAATACCCATACTCAAGAATTACTTAACAACAATATTGATAACTATAGCCAATGATTTGGTGGGTTATTTAATATCTTGAAGATTTTTCATCATCTGTTACCACAAAAGAATCAGTAGCGATACCTAATCAATCAACCAAAAGCTGTTTCTTGAGCACTAATTATGCACTGGGCATTGCCAAGTTCTGAAGCAGTAATATTCACACAGTTTTTCTAAGAGATGTGAATGGACAAAAATCATATTCTACAAAATGATTGTGATGTAGTAACTCTATGGATGGGAGGGAAAGAGCTAAGTTCCAGGCATCAAAACATTGTGTCTAGAATAATGAATTTTTAAAAAAATATTCATATGAAGCCAGAAGAGGCCAAGAAGTTAGGGGTCTTGACTTGCACCCTTACTTTAACTACAGATGCTCTATTTGGTCTGGGTTTTAAGGCCAATTTTATCACATATCAGCTTTATTACTTAGAACAAGCCATATTACCTTTTTTATGGCACTAACTATAGAAATGATATAGCTGATTCTAAGTAATAAAACTGATATGTAACAAAATTGGACTTGAAGCCCAGACATGTATGATCCAAAAGAGTAATCTAGAACTCTTTTGTGAAAGTATTAGAAAATATGTTTGGAAAATTAAGGTGGGCATAATTTTATTTTTTTTTTAAGTTTTGAATGCCAGTCTGAAGACATAGGACTGAATTTTTAAGCAACAGAGAACCAATAGAAATTTTAAAGGGAATAATGGCATGATCAAATGTTACTTTATAAAGATTAACCAGCCTGCAATGTTCAGAACAAATTGTGAGGCAAAGCAACGGTGAGAGAGGCAGAGAAATAAGTAGGAGATAATCAAAATAGCAGAGGTCCAATGTGGGGGTGAAAATCATGTAGAGAAAAAGAAAAAACAAAAATATGATAAAGAACAGTAAAAAGAAATCATTGTAACGCTTAATGACTAATTTGAAGTAGTTCCAACCGTGAGTATCTAAGAGAATTATGACATCACTGATAGAAGTAGGAAAGCCCTGAGATCATTTAAAAGATAATTAGTTCAGCATTCCTGGCTGAAGAATCTATAAGTGCCTGGTGTTGTACTGCTTAAAATAAAACAAAAATTTGCATGTTTGCATTGCATCTATCCTAAGAGTAGTTCATTTCTATATCTAAGAATGATATATTCTGTATAAGTACTATACTTATGTATCCTGAATGCTGACGTAGAACAAGGCATCTATTATTATAATTATATCACACTAATAAATTAATATCAATGTAATTTTCAAAAAAGAAATAGTAAAAATAAGATAGAAAATAATACCCTTGTATTTTAAGCTTAGAATTACTTTTTTGATCTTCAGACTCTTTATCTTAAAATTCAAATACAACATTCTATAGTTCTCTAATTTGCCTATTTTCAGATACCATTAGTTAGGAATCTTTACCCAGATTCTTTCTAGACAGGATTCTACACTACTCTTCCCTTTTCTAATCTTACCCACCCTCTTTTAGGAATGACAAGGGTCCCCAAAGAAAAAGTCCAAATAGGCTACTCAACTATCCAATTAAATTAATTATGCAGGCTGGCATCTGGCCACATAGTACTTGTTTGTTGGAAGTCTCAAGAAGCCTTACATTTCTCTCAAATGTTTCTTTTCAATATATCATGATAATATCACTAAACTGCTTCTCAGATAACTGTAAAGAATACCTAGTCATTCTGTCATAAAAACTTAGGTTGAATACTAACCTGCCTTTAGGTTTTTATCCTTAGTTCCCTGGGGTCATGTGTATAAAAATACAGCACAGACAAAATTTGAGAAAACTTCTATACCTCTCAAAATACAACAGACATATTTCCAACTGTTTGTTTCTATTGATGCAGTGTAAATTCCAAAAACAAGGCTAAATTTTGATTGGCAACTCTCAATCTTACCATCTAGTCCCATTTCCACAGTGATGAAAACTGGATTCAGTACATAGTAGCAGTAGGGAAGAGGACATAGGGAGTTTACAAGAACTGGAAATGAGAGAATTTACTACAGACAGAGGTACAGAATGCCAAAAGCAAGATTTTTCTGGCAACTCTAGGTGCAACCATGTAGAAAATATTCATTGGTGTGACCTTTGGTTTAGAGTACGAAGGTTTATATGATTGAGCAGAACCGCAGGATTCACATTTGCAATAATGAAAGATTCATAGTTATAAAACTCATTCTGTATTAAAATTGTCATTAACTAACTATATATTTAGTCAGGTGAGGCTATAGACATTTTACAAATTCAGTAGCGTAAGGCAAAGTCAATGGCGCCTCCTTTGTCCCAATAACAATGCCTAAAGATGTATATTTTCAAGCTGGGAAGTGATAATCATGGAAAATTTACGGGAGGGATATCTGAAAGGCAGCTTAAAGGCCCAGAAACCATAGGGAGCTGCACAATTTCATAAATACTGAAAAAGAATTATTGCAAATCCCCCACCAAGCCCATTATATGTGTCAGACCTTGGGAAATTTGAGAAAAGTGATTTAACGCCTGAGATGGTGACTGCCAAGAATGAATATGTCACAATTTCTCACAGGAGTGAGAAAACAATCACAAGGGCTGGTAGCAGTCAATCAACAGCCCATGAAGAGTCCACTGACCCAGGCCAAGTCCAAGTAGTGCTCCTAGGGAAGCCAGAGAGGTAATGTTCAAAGGAACTGCACACCTCATCAAGGGCTGCTGCTGGGAAAGGAACCCCACAGTCTCAATTTCGGTTTGGTGTTACAGTTACTTGGTCCACAGTTGATTGCAACCTCCTGTAGCCATATTACTCGTAAGCAATAAAGGACATAAAGGCAAAAGTAGTAATTCTACTTTTATATGCTATCTGCAAATATCAAAGCAACTATCTACTGGTCAAGTCCACACAGCATTTACTTATAAACATCACGAGAATGTTTTCCTAATGAGGTCATTTCTGGGAATCTCCATTCTTTCATACCAATGTAGTGCCTCACTTGGGTGGAGGTGAACTTCAATGGAGTAAGGTACTCTCTGCTGGTTTCGTCTATTTCTTGGATTGATTCACATGGCAAGACTGGTCAGCCATGTTCTTTCTTTAATTCTGTCCAGCCATGTCCACTCACCAAGAGAGACTGTGTATAGAAACCACTCTGCCTGTTCTGCCTGCCTAAGAAGGAGAAGAAAATATACCACAGAAATTTTTTTTAAGTGCTATCTCCCTGTGATCTAGATAGCAACTCAAATTTTCAAAATCTCTTATTATTCTGATGTGCTGAGCAACTTGCTCATTCCGTTGTAGAGCACCACTGTTTCATGTTTTTCAGGCAGCATTTTTCTCCATATTGTTTTAGACACGGTGCTATTATAATCACTTGCAATTGACCAGTAATTGTTGCAGAAGCAGGCCTCCCTCTGCCAGTGCCACCCAGTTGCTGGACTACACCCAGCTGAGTGCAATAAGTTCCAGAATCCAATCAAAGCTAAGCCCCATCAGTATCCAGGTTTCTCATTATGAAGAGCCAATACTTGCTTCAATGCAATACCTCCCTCTTACAGAGCACACACAAAGACACGCCATTTTAGTTGTGATTCAGGTCCCTGAAATACCTCTGTAGGCAAACTCAGTAGGAGACTCAGCCATGATCATTAATTCATGTTCAAAGATCTTGTTTTTGTGATTGGCTTTATAATGAATATGTATACCCATATCCCATCTGGAAAGTGAGAATAGCAACATTTTCTTTCAAGAATGTGAGAATAATCTTAGCTCAAGAAAACAAAGCTAATGTGCATCCTATAGCCTTAGCAAAGTGAGAGAATAGCCTCAGGATGAATAACTATCTCTGAGTATTCATCATATTCTTGGTTTATGATTAAATTGGAATCACACATGGAAAGCACAGACATATAACCCTGCACTAGTTAATTCAATTGAATTCAAGCTATTCAATACTGAACAGCCTAGAGTAATAGGAACAGAATGAGAACTTATTAATAGGGTGGTGGTCTTGGCCAAACTACGTAACCTGTTCTATGTAAAATGGCATTAACAGGACAAAGCATCTTCACCACCTGGTTATGCTTAAACAGAGTAGGTGCTCAATACAGGATTGCTCCCAGAGATAACTTCCCACTCCCTCTATTAATAATAATAACTGGCATTTATTGACTGCAATTGAGGAATAAATGTACTATCACTCATGTCCACAATTTAGCACATGGTATTCACCTGTCTGGAATTTAGAAAAACCTTAAGGATGTATAAATTACAACACAAGCTCTCTCTGTCATCCAGGTCTCGTTAAGTAGTTCCTTGCAGCACACACTCACTAGCACTGAACCCTCCAGCACATTGTATACAACATTATCCTGGGCACGTGTGACTTCATATATTTCTCAGAATCACAAAAATTAATAAAATCATCAAAAAGACTCAAGCCTTTTGTTTTTCCAATAAAAAATATCAGCATTTTTCTGCAAGTGCACTGAGTGTGGATGTAAGTGTGCCAGAAGGACTGCTGATAAACAGGAGAAGTTTCATTCTGCTGGGTGAAAGATGTGTCATATCTCTCTGGTGGTTCTGGCTTTTTCCCAAGTGCTCTAGTCATTCACAGTGAAACCTGATAATGTGACTGTTTCATAAAACAGAACTTTCCCTTCCCACACTTCATTGCTTCTTTAACAGTGCCTTTTGTGCCCTAATTATTCATTTATTTCAGTTGATCTTTTTTCTTTGATTTTAATTTAGCTTTCTTCTCTCACACAGTGTATTCCAATGACTAAAAAAATAAGAGAATGTTTTTAGAGGGATGCAGGTGTTAAAATGTTTGTGTGTATTTGTGCTCCTGGATGTGTTGTTCTCTGTGTGTATTTCTGTGTGTAAGTGTGTGTGTGCTGTGTGTGTATTCATTAGGAATGGTAAGGATGGTGAGCACGCAATAGAGTATGCAGATGTCGAATTATAATGTTGCATAACTGAAATTTGTATAATGCTATTAACCAATGTTACCTCAGTAAATTTAATTTTTAAAAAAATGACTGACCCTGGCCTTTCCGAATTAAAGGTGTTAATAGAGTTCTTACTCCCTGTAGGTGTAGGCCTCATGGAGACATTACACAGACTTTAGCATCTCTATATGCTTTCACAACAGGACAGGGTCTTCTCCAGGAGCGCTCCTTGTTTGTGAAATCCTGAACTCTCTAAGGAAAACAAGGATTGAATCCAAACCCTGTTTAAATTAATGCTTTCCCAGAGGCTTACAGGGGTTGCAAAACATCACTACCTCTGCTTCTCCATATCTAAAAGGATGAACAGTCTGCTTTCCTAGATAGTGGATGGTTTCACTAGTAAATGTTTGTGTAGTGCTTATGAAGTATAACAGACTGCTACAAAAGCTCTTTGTCTTATGTGTTTACATGTTTTGTAAATGATTGAGTGTAATAGAGCTCTGCTCATCTCAGGACTCTTATTGAATCAAGGATGGCAAACATTAAAAATTATCTTAAAATATGCATTTGCCTTAGGACCCACAAGGAATTTTACATCATTTTCTTTATGTGTCTAGTAGATTAATATTTCCTTTATGTTAATATGCAAGTTTATTATTCTTGTTATCTTCATTTAATGTCCTAAGGAACCAGGTGAGACAATTTTGTCAGTTTAATGATCACTGGCATAAAGTATACATGAG